>NC_064304.1:48863622-49047390 GCF_023373825.1 Bactrocera dorsalis | reverse complement strand
TTTGGAGATCATAATTTCGCCCTCAATGAGACCATAGGCTGGCATTCAGGCACTCTGCTTAGGCAAACGGGCACTGCTAAGGAGCATTGACAGATTAGCGTTAAAGATAAATCGCAGGAAAAGGTTAGTGGTTTGAAATATGAAACAAAAACTTTATTGAATCGAATGTATTTAGTAAGATGAGGCAAATTTTAGAGTCATATGTTTTTTTTAAACAGGAAGGTCGCTCGTAGTTCCAGTTCATTAATTTAACACACACAAAATACGATTGAAATGCTTTCACAAAATTATACATATGTATGTATGTATGTATGTATATTTATTTGTTGTTATATTTAGGTGGGTGTTTAAGTAATGAGGGTGGTGTTCATGAAGCCGTTAACGATTCTATTTCTTCATTTAAAAATGCTGTTCATACCCAAAACTTCTAAATATTGATAAAATTACCGTTGTATACCGACAACACGAAACGGTTACAAATTATTGAGGTGGTTGTTATCAATTTCAGCCAAGATTCTTCAAATAACCTAACGAAATCCGGACATTCTTGAATTCTTCTTCTTGATTCTATTTCACCTTTCTGCATGTATCTTTAATAATTTGTCTTCTCCGAAATCTTTAGCCTCACTACATGAGTACCAATACGATAGTGTCAAGATGAAACTCCTTTCATTGAGGAGTATGAACCTTGTCACGGCGTAGTAATAACTTTTATTGAGCTCAAACGAAATCCACAGAAGCAGTACTAAAATGCAAGAGTCCTTCTGATGAGGTTTGAGTAAGGCTGTCCTTTCTTGTAGGCTGAAGTTGTTGTTGTTTGAATAGGTAAACGAATTTAGAGCCCACGTAAGGAGACATTCGATTTCTTACTGCTCGAAGTACAGACACCAGCCTCCTCAGACCGAGTGTTTCGGACTTGGGTCCGAGCCAATTATAACGTTGATTCCTCCAACCTCTGTCAGAGTCCATGGCTCTTGGATTAAGACAACGTCGAGATTGGTGGCATATCCCCTTGTGTGCTGGAGGTTAATCTGAAAGATCTTTATCCTTCCCACTCCTCTCCGGTAGTATGATTAATAACTTCAAAATATGATAATCTGTGTTGTCCTCATTGCTGGAACTGCAAGAGTTGGTTCAATGTACCCAACAAGGAAGTAATATCATGTGTCTGTGGGAGAATATATGAAAATATACTAGTTATTCTTAATCGTTTAAAACTGGGAGTAAGTTTATCAGAACTGAATAAGTAAAATACTGAATAAAATAAATATCACATTAAAATTAATTAATTTACTCATTGTCTACTCTTCATCACAGTGTTGCTGTATATATTTCTATAGGTATAAGAAGAGTAAATACATGAGTTCTTAATAATTTCCTATATTTACACAGCGATTTTATACATAATTATCCGGTATCGATGCCACTTGTTATTGGCATTTTCTGTTCTACCGTCTTCAAGTATTTGTAATCTTGCGTCCATGAGCTATAAATAACTACATTCGTATATGTATTTGTATTGGCGAAATAATTATCGACTAGCATTGAGTCATAATTGCTTGGCAAATATTGAACAAAACCGAGGAGTTTAGAATGTAAAAAGCAAGCATGAAAACATGGTAAACAAGTTCACAATTATAAAACAAAAAAACTGTGCTTAACAATTTGGACTTTAAGATAAACTAATAATTATTAAGCTAATAAGTAGCTTATATGGTCTTAGCTCTTTATTTTATGGTATAACTTTTCCCATTTTTTTATTTTCGACGTGCGATGTATGTGTATATATGTATTTTAGTTACTGAATAAGCTAAAGTTCTGCCATGAAAATAAATAAAAGACCAGAGAAAGTTTCAAAAATTATTACACAAACAAAAAAACCTACATACAAATCTCAGCACGTAACCATAACCACGATTCCAACTTGCCTAGCGATGTGAAACCAAAATATATAATTTAGAATAATGTCGCCATGTCTGGAATGTAGGAAATGTTATATAAAATATTTTTCACGAAATGCTAATGCGTAAAAAAAATTTTGTACTGTTTTGACAGTTTCGAAATTTTTGAATAAATAAAAATTTAAATTTTGGGGATATGAATCGTTCCAGACATAGAAAACTTCATGAAAAAGAATAATATTTTCAGGTCAATCAATGCAGTATAACCTGAGTAGGGTACCTTTTTAAAAAAGATAGCTTCAAGAAAAACGATTTAGATAAACATATTCTTGAATAGTTCTTCTTCTTCTTAACTGGCGTAGACACCGCTTACGTGATTATAGCCGAATTGAAAAATGCAAAAAAATATATATAACTACATATGTATGTACATAAATTTCTAGACTAAATATAATAACTCCTTAGCAATAGACTTTTAAATTGTAAGCAACTATTGCTCTGAGTAATGCTAGAAGTATGTATGTATATATTGAATTTAAAAATGTGTAGAGTGCGAGTCAGTACATGCATAAAACGATCATTCATTTGCGGGTTTGGAGGATTTCGGCAAGTATATAAACAAAGCTTGTAATTGGCCACCAGAATAGTCATTTAGGCGCTCAAAGACTTGCACTTATACACGTTATATGATTTATTTGTCTATACGAGCGCTGTACAGCTTGTTTGTCTATACTATAATTATATTTTTTTTTTATAAAATGTGTAGCTTAGCTGGCGTAGACCAAATTTGTTGAGCGTTGACGATATCGAAAATATCGCCCCAACTTGTTAAACAAGTTTCATATTTAGAGAATTCATATAGATTACCTCATTTACTGAAAAAGCTACAGTTATACGGGCATACATACACATATAGATTCAGATAATGAGTGACACGCAAATTATAAATAAATTAAAAATGTAAATATACCCGAACATAAATTTGTGTACAGTAAAAATTGTCGAAACAATTAATTTTACGTTATTTTTATAGAATTTTTTTTTTTAATATACAATCATTGCTGATTTTTAAACTAAACATGACCATCTTCTTTGTTTTCCAGGTGAGTCGAAATATTTGATTTCATTTTGAAATATGCAAGTATTACTGAAGCTATGGTTCAAACTAAAATCCTTATTGGTGAAATGAATTGGTAATTTAAATTTCAATAATCCTGATTTTAAATATTGTAATGATATTTTTTACCCTGAAGGGAGTGTACTTGGTTTGCCAAGAAGTTTATAGCACGTAGAAGGAAATTTAAGAGACCCTATAAAATATATATACAATACATAAATAATCAGCATGACGTTCTGAAACGAATTGGCCATGTCCGTCTATCTATGTATCTGTCTCTCAATTTATAGGCGAATTAGTCTCAGTTAATTTCGCACTCGTGTTTTTTCCCCAAAAAGCTAATCATGTGTTGATCCACCTAAGTAGATCGGAGAACTTCTTTATTTTCCAAGGCAACGCGACGATCTGCGAGCACAAATTGGCTGATCAAATTCAAGTCCTTGTATGGAAATTTTTTATTTCACAAGATATCTTCATGATATTTGGCATGTATTATTACTCAAGTCAACGGTACAATAGTTTCAGATCGGACCACTTTAGCATATACTCGTACAGCTCTTATACAAACTGAACAACAAATCAAGTTCTTGTATGGAAACTTATTTAATGTCAATGACTTTTTAAACTCGGTAGTTTATAATATTTTCACCAGTCTTATTTATTTTTATTAGGCAGCAATTCTTAAGGCAAATTTAAATTAATTCTTGCTATAAATCCCTACGGAAGGGTACGCCAAGCGCCCGTCTGTCTTATATTTGATGATATTTTAATAAGGTTTGCTTTCTCGATACGTGGAATAGTCCGAAGTAAACTCTATTAGATTTTGCTTTTATATTATCTCGTGAACCGGTTCATTCATATTTGGGTTCATGGCAATAAATTTCAGTTAGAGATTTTAACACAAAAGGAGATATGAATGAACACATTCGACGCGAGGAAGCTCATTAAGCTCATTCCTAGGCGTAGCCGACGCTCTTGTTGCGAAGGTTCTATAAACAAATATTTGTATATAATTTGTACAGATGTGTGTATTCTAACAAAAACGTGACAGTAGAAAACCATTAAATCATTAAGCTAATGCGTCTCTGCCTTATAATCCATATTTTTCCATTTCAATATTTTGCCATTTCCAGCTGGTACGTGCACACACACACTCACACATATTAATTGCTTTCAATCCACTTAGCTTATTTTAACATTCTTTAATTACCCGCTTTTAAAACAATTTTGCAATTAATTTATCTAAAATTAATATTGTGTAAAATTGGAGGGCTTAAGTGATTTATCTACGCCACATTTCGCAGCTAATTTCCAGTTACTCTCTGCTCTCTGCTAACGAGTATTTCTAGTCTTATAATAGCTGCCATTCATTCCGTTGCGCTATTGTTTTGTACGTGAGTGTGTTGGCATAACCCCAGAGCGACCTCGCCAAGCCCAATGCTGATGAGATACATGTGGTGCGCACATGTGCGACTTAGAATTGTTAATTTCTGGGCAAAAAGGCGAGAAGTCAAAAAGTTGGATGAAGTAAATAAATTACTTAAAAATGTTTTAGTTGAAAAAAAATAACGAAAACAGTTGAATAGTTGTAGCGCGTACATTTTTGAACATAGAAAAATTGTTTACTGCTTACAATTACGTTTACTTAAAAGTGATCTCATATGGACACACGTAAAGCATTTGGAATGGCCTCTGAGCTGTCGCGTAGTAAGCTTGCTTGTTTCAGAACCAGATTATTGAATCTGTTGATATAGATGCTTTGAAACAGTTTTTGTCTATATAAATACGTTTTTTTCGATTTGTTGTTATTATTGTGTTTTCAATGTTAAATTGGGTGGAATATTCTGTTCATAATATGAGAAAATATTACTTTTTAAGATCAAAATGGCACAGCTAGTGCTAATTGAGCCCGAAATACTTACAACAGGGCTGCACTTCTACCTACCTAAGATCAGATTTTGGTCTTATTTCAGAACTTATCAGTTAAATGGAGAATGATTGACTGAATCAATTTTATCATCTTACTTTTTTACTTTCTATTAGAGACGAGTTATGTTAAAATTGTATTCGTCGAGCATTTCAGAACAGGTAAGCTATTCACCATGCCCTCTTGTTACTGGTACAATCTTTGCGTCCGTTCTTGTTCATATATTCTAATCTAAGTTACGCACTTCACATACCTCTTCGAAGTTATAAACATATGTATGTACTATACATATGCACTCGCATTCTCTGCTGAATTTGTTTAAAATTCTCTCGCTGCAATCACCGCTATCACTGGATTCACAACCTACACCACTCGAATGCCCCATAATATACCATAAAATATGTTGACATAATTCAGATGAGCCGCTAGATAAGATCGCTCCGAATCTAGTCACTAACTGCATTGCACACACACGACGGTGCTAGCCACTTACTTGTATTAATTCAGACTGCAGCAATCTAATCGCGGTGAGTAGGAATGCACGTGTAGTGATTTTCTTGCCTTCTCTTTTGCCGCAAACTGATAAGCAATTGATATGAAAATTCTTTGTCTGAAATATTTGAACGAGTTTTATCTTTAGTTTTGAGTTCAGTTACATGGGTGAAATAGGTGAAAAAGCATTAGAAAAATTAAAACTCATATCTATGTATGCACCTTTGTGTAAGAAGTGTCGCCCGCTACCAATAATTATTTTATTTACTTCTTTTTAGTATATTCCGCTTGTTTATGAGTTAATTAGTTGGCCGCGGAAGAGTGGCCGAACAGGTTGCTCACTTAAAGCGACCACCGACTTTGTGTGTGTGCGTGTATGTCTCCACAGTCGCCTCCAACTGGAGATAAAGCGAGTGCTGAAGATACTGATGTTTGATATTTTTAGAGCAGACTTGTTTTGCTTATTGGTTCCCTCATATCCTGGTGTACTGCAGCTTGCCTTTCTTTTTTCAACCTTGTTTTCGTTACTTTTCTTGCAGGTCTATTAGCAGATCTATACATACATATGTAAGTATATTCAGGCTGCAAACGAGTTCTGTGATAATATTGTTGGTGTTTATACTATTGTTGTTACTCTCTTCCACGAATTTGCTGCTCATGTCGAACTACTAACCGCTCATAGCTCCTGTTATGTTTTGCTATCATTATACTGTACATATGTATGTATGTTTGTTTCTCGATTAGTTTGCTTGTCTAAGCGATTCTCTGTCGTTTGGTCTCAAAGATTGCTTTATCAGCTGTTCGCCAGACGGTAATGCTACAGATGGGCTTTTAGTTCGCTCTTTAGACTATGTAAACATGTTTTTGTCATACTATTCACACCACGGCTCCACAGCGCATTGCAGGCCTTATCAGCAGTGGCCCCACTATATTTAGTTCTTTAATCAGTGCTTTAGTATTGATGCCTTAGCTTTTCTTTACTATTTTCTCTCTTGTTTCTTCGGTTATGTGAATACAAATTTTATCATCTTACTTTTTTACTTTCTATTAGAGACGAGTTATGTTAAAATTGTATTCGTCGAGCATTTCAGAACAGGTAAGCTATTCACCATGCCCTCTTGTTACTGGTACAATCTTTGCGTCCGTTCTTGTTCATATATTCTAATCTAAGTTACGCACTTCACATACCTCTTCGAAGTTATAAACATATGTATGTACTATACATATGCACTCGCATTCTCTGCTGAATTTGTTTAAAATTCTCTCGCTGCAATCACCGCTATCACTGGATTCACAACCTACACCACTCGAATGCCCCATAATATACCATAAAATATGTTGACATAATTCAGATGAGCCGCTAGATAAGATCGCTCCGAATCTAGTCACTAACTGCATTGCACACACACGACGGTGCTAGCCACTTACTTGTATTAATTCAGACTGCAGCAATCTAATCGCGGTGAGTAGGAATGCACGTGTAGTGATTTTCTTGCCTTCTCTTTTGCCGCAAACTGATAAGCAATTGATATGAAAATTCTTTGCCTGAAATATTTGAACAAGTTTTATCTTTAGTTTTGAGTTCAGTTACATAGGTGAAATAGGTGAAGAAAGCATTAGAAAAATTAAAACTCATATCTATGTATGTACCTTTGTGTAAGAAGTGTCGCCCGCTACCAATAATTATTTTATTTACTTCTTTTTAGTATATTCCGCTTGTTTATGAGTTAATTAGTTGACCGCGGAAGAGTGGCCGAACAGGTTGCTCACTTAAAGCGACCACCGACTTTTGTGTGTGTGCGTGTGTGTCGCCACAGTCGCCTCCAACTGGAGATAAAGCGAGTGCTGAAGATACTGATGTTTGATATTTTTAGAGCAGACTTGTTTTGCTTATTGGTTCCCTCATATCCTGGTGTACTGCAGCTTGCCTTTCTTTTTTCAACCTTGTTTTCGTTACTTTTCTTGCAGGTCTATTAGCAGATCTATACATACATATATAAGTATGTTCAGGCTGCAAACGAGTTCTGAGATTCATGTTGATAATATTGTTGGTGTTTATACTATTGTTGTTACTCTCTTCCATGAATTTGCTGCTCATGTCGAACTACTAACCGCTCATAGCTCCTGTTATGTTTTGCTATCATTATACTGTACATATGTATGTATGTTTGTTTCTCGATTAGTTTGCTTGTCTAAGCGATTCTCTGTCGTTTGGTCTCAAAGATTGCTTTATCAGCTGTTCGCCAGACGGTAATGCTACAGATGGGCTTTTAGTTCGCTCTTTAGACTATGTAAACATGTTTTTGTCATACTATTCACACCACGGCTCCACAGCGCATTGCAGGCCTTATCAGCAGTGGCCCCACTATATTTAGTTCTTTAATCAGTGCTTTAGTATTGATGCCTTAGCTTTTCTTTACTATTTTCTCTCTTGTTTCTTCGGTTATGTGAATACAAATCATTATTTAATCTCATGCGGGTTTCATAGTTCATTCAGGTTCAGTCCTTCATATAAGCACACATACATATACATACGAGTACATACATACATATATAGTATCTACAAACACAATATTTTGCTTGGCTTGTAGCCTTCGTAGATTATCGAGCATCTTTTTGTCTGTCAGAGATTTAAATTTCATTTCGATATTGCTATTGGCGGCATTTTGTTTCCAATTGCAAATAGTCTTAGTGTTTTTTATATTTTAGTTTTTCTATTTTTGTTTTTATGCCCAACATGTGGTGTGTCATCCTTGATCACTTGCCAAACTTTGGGTATTTAGCCGGCTACGACGTAGGTGCTTGTGCATTGCCTAAGGAAATTTAAATAAAATAATACAAATCATCGAATTTCTTCAATATACATACATATGTACATACGAGTATATTATGTATTATGCTTGTATTAAAAACTTGGCAGATTCTTCTAACAAGTTTGTCACTGTGATGACTAACATAGTATGACTACATTTGACACATTCGGTCGTAAGTTGATTAATAAGTTATGCAATTATTTTCTTGAATTCAAAATTTTGCACCGACGGGTAAAAATGGGAAAACTATTGAGAAGAAGCAATTACTTCAATTCCTTAAGAAAAACAAAGGTCTTATTACAATATTAAATGTAAGCAGTATGCAGGTCGTTTCCTCATTAAAATTAAAAATGTCCACTATCAGGTTTTCTAATAAAATTTCAGTTCTAAAGTAGAAAATTTCCTCTTATAACATTGCTTCTTCTTTTAAAGCATCGTGAAATAATATTAAACACACGCATGTGCAGTATTGAGGAGTTCGATAATGTAGTAAAATTTGAAAACCCATTTCCTTAAAGACTGTTTTTTGTTGAGTTAATCCCCAAGGTTGGCAGGTTTTTCGCTTTAAATCATACAAATCTGTGATCACAAGAGAGAACATTTGAAGTGAAGTTAACAAGCACATAATACCCATTACTGAAAATTACAGCATATCCAAGGCAAATTACCATGAAAAGTTTAACTAAAATATAGAGTTTCTAGCTCCAAATCGTCATGTGCAAGATAAGCTCTGTTACATACGAACGCACCAAGCGATTTATTTTCTTACTTTTTTTCACTCGCATAACTTTTATCGCAATCCACTATCGGCAGTCGGTCTACCGATTCTGCACAATCTACTACACAGATCCCTATATTGCCATCAAACCGACGCTAAGTAGAGAAGGTTCCATCTAATTTATTTATTATTTTTTGGCTGCACATGTTTGCGTACATTCTGAATAGTCTGCATACGTACTCGGTTAATATTAAGCAAAAGACGTAAGCAATTGCCATTTTCCCAAGTGTCCCAAGTGGTTTTCGCGTAATCAAGAGACTTTCGTGCGCTTATAAACTCTGGACTTAGCTATTGCAGGCATACAAAAACGAACAGTATTACAGATATTTATATGTTATACGTCAATACAGGCGTGTGAGGAAGAATACCACTCTCGTTTTCCGAAACCAGAACTAACGAAAGACGTTATTGTAACGAACATTTCTTATACTTTAAAACATCAAAATGAAATGCTTGTGGCACGAAGCAATATGCTGGCCATTGAAGTACATCTGCTGCCACCACTCGAGCTAATTCATTTCGGCATACACGCACCCATCTGTACATACATATGTACATGCGTTTAGAAGTACGGTACTCTTGAATATAAACTGCAAGTACTATGTGTCCAGCAAAACTATTACAAAAAGCAGGTGAATTGCTTACAAATCACAAAGCTGATGCACTGAGAGAAACGGCTGGCGGAAAAATTTTTAACAGAAACTGACTTACATATTTAAAGAAACTTAGAATAATTATAATTATTCCAAGTTGTAGTTTTGAACTATGACAGTGACCTCACTTTTTTTTTTTTGCTCTCAAACATCTCTTAAACCTGAAATGCTATTGGCTGAATATACTAATTATAATAGGGACTAGCTTCAAACATGGTTTTTGTATAACTCGTTGTGTTTTACAAAATTAAATCCGATAGAAGTCACTTACCCTATCACGTCGACGACGACCGACAATCCGACCGCGCAATTGCGTCCGCCACAATCTAATCATTTGTTTTCGTTGTTCATAGCAAACAGAGCGTAACAGTAGCATTTTGTAGAAACAATTACACATATGCAGCGCGCGATATCTGTGGTGGCTTGCTGGCTGACTGAGTGGCAGTCTTCTTTACTCGCCACTTGCGCGACCGACCGCTGTAGGCAAGCGCGCTGACAGTTATGTCGGCATGTGGCACGTTGGATGGCTTCGCTGGTGGCGTTGGTGGCTAAATGAACTCATAAACGGCAAGTGGTGGGCGCAAATGCACAGCCAGCCAGTGCGCGATGACAAAGGTGAAGGCGGCAACGGCGACGCTGATGACGTTGGCCTTCCTGTTATTGTCGTTGGCCGCGCATGACATCAAAACTTTGCATTCTCACTTGCAATATCTATTGCCACAAATGGTGCGGCTTTGTTTGCATCGAACTTTATCTTTGTATATGTATGTATGTACATGTGTTTGCATGCCTCATAAGCCATCTCATTGTGGTGGTTTATCAACTTATTATTCATTGGAGGATGTACTTGAAGCGAAAAGAGCAGCTTCATGAATTATTTGCGTACATATGTATGTATGTATCTACTCATACTTACATAAAAATGCACATACATATGTACATATGTACATGTTTATGAGTACATGCGGGTCGTTGCATTCATTTTCAGCACATTAAGATAACTATGCATATAAATAATCGCTTTGTATTGTTGTTGTTTTTATTGCATTTATGTTTTCGCATGACCGGCAATAAACATAATGATTCGCCTTCAGTGCTTTTTACACCCGCATATATGTATGTGTATGTGTATAAGTGACAGGTTTTAAATGTGTGTTGTAAGCACACATTTATACTTGTTGATTAGTTCTAAATTCCGAGAGCGAGCGGGGCTGCCAGTTCAGTGCGTTTGGGGCGACCCTGTTCAGTTCAGATATACACGCTACATACAAATGTACATACATATGTATATGCAATTAACAATATAATGAAACGGAAACTGAGTTAATTTCACAAAAGCGAGCGACCTTTCCGCTCGCATCCATCTATTAAAGTGATTAGGTGACTGCATTAAAATAAATGCTAAAAATTGCACACATGCCACATTTCCTGTTTTGATGAGAATATATGTATGTATGTACTTTCTTGTTAGTACTTCTACGAAGGACAATTAAACTTATCTGCCGCAACTGATCTTCATTCGTCGTTGCCGTCATTAAGAGAGCAATCTTCATTTTCATTATACATACTATACATATGTATGTATATGTATGCTTTTAGCATTTAAAAATATCGGGTGATAAGATCGTTCCATAGGATGGTTTCTGCTGTACTGTTATTCTGCAATATAACCGCGACATGCTGGGCATTCATTTCCGCATCGAAGTATATACGTTCATAGTCTACTATTCTTCAATACTATTCTTCAATAGTTTTCAGCTTGAAATTTGATCATGTTATCGATCGTAACCACCACCACCGATTATTATAGCATAGATGCATGCGATACTGCTTACTAATCTGCCAATATTATATGGTTCACTAGTTGTGATGTGCTCAAGCAGCCAGCTGTCTGTCTAACAAAACACCGAGCACAGAAGCGAGCACATGTACCAATCGGCGAACCCACAACCGAACTCGAATGCAGTCAAACAGCCACGCATTCATTCAGCCAATAACCCCGTGCAATCCAATCTAGGCAATTGAGGCATCCAGGAAGCAGCCGGCTCGTCAGCATGTCTTGCCAAAACAAAATCAAACTGCCAACAAATAC
Source organism: Bactrocera dorsalis (assembly GCF_023373825.1). Classification (NCBI taxonomy): domain Eukaryota; kingdom Metazoa; phylum Arthropoda; class Insecta; order Diptera; family Tephritidae; genus Bactrocera; species Bactrocera dorsalis. The sequence continues at coordinate 49,035,617 of NC_064304.1, read as the reverse complement.
CTAATAGGTATCTACGGCTCCTCAGCACAAATAAATGTAAGCACGTACTTAAAACAAACAAAAAACCAGCAGGAGAGTGAAAAAGTGACTGACTGTCTCGTCTCTTTGTGGTTCGCCACGGCTGGTCTCATCTGTCTGTTATGGCGAAGTAATGTATGCCAATAAGTGCTCCAGCTGCGCGTTGCAATAAGTGCTCGTCTAATACTGTGGCTGGCACGCTAGAGTGTATCGCGCTTTATTGAATGCAACCAGAAAGGGACTGCATTTCAAACCGTTACTTGGCTAGTTGGGAATGTGCGAAATCTGACGTCGCATTTCAGCTGACCGCTAAGGTACTAGCGGATCATTGTGGAAGAAAGCGCCGTTGTTGTATGGCAAAGTGGAGTTTTTCGTGGAAAATATAACATCGCTATGTCAGTCAGTTGTGCACAGTGGCGCGTTGCGAACATTAAACATAAAAATATTTCTTTTTCTGCAAGTGAAATTATTATCCTTTGCGAGAAGACAAACTCATTTTCATTGGATCGTCTTACAGTCTTTAGTGGTATCACTGTGGGTATGAACCATATAACACGGAACTCTAAGCCCGGTCGGAACGTATTTTAAGAAAAGTGTTTGCCGGTTCGAAATGTATATACATACATACATAAATTCATATATAGACAAATGCTGTATGACTTTAGAATATTCGATAAAGCAGCAAAACGACTCCAACCTTTCGCTTTAAGCCTCTGTGCAAACGGGGATGTATGCCGGAAGGAAATTTAAAATAAATTTCTCTACGCTGTATTTGTAATATTTTCCGCAAAGTTTATTTTCACAACTGTTCCCCAAGTAATGCACAGTACGTACATATTGTGTATCCAGCTGTTGATGCGCGCCGCAGCCACGTGCCTCTAATTGCGGAAGCACTCTGCTTTGGCAGAATTTCAATTAATTTTCAGTGGAGTGCATCATGGGCTAGACGATTGCCTTTTGTGGTGGCGCTTTATAAATATATGTATGTATGTATGTATGTAAGTACATACTGTATATCCTCGTAAAACCCCTACACTTTAGTAGTATGCCTTGGTCTTAAGAAATTATAGATATACATAAATAGGTATGTATATGCGTCAATATTTTATAGATCTACAGATTATTGTTTTTTACTTAAGAATTGGTGACAACGTTTCTATTAGAACGGGCCTCATACTGATCTTCCATTTGTTCAGTTAAAAATTAATATATTTGGAAGTAAAATATTTTAGATGTCGTAAACAAACAAGTTTCTTCTGTACTAATAAGGCGAATTCAAATTAGATTGTGTGGAAAAACATGAGAAAATACATGCGTTCATTGCTTGCAGTAGTGCAAAGACGAAGAAAGGGATGACAGGTGTTACAGTTAGTGTTGAGAACGTACCACGTGGATTTGCAGAATATCACAAATAAATGCTTAACAAATCGAACTGTGTTGCTAATTTCTATTTATTATTAAGAAAATTTATTCCGTTGCTGTCTGGCTATGGCTGTCATTGCCGCACCCCCACTCACGCATCGTCTTTTAGAGCATGACTCAGTGCTTTCTCTCCATCTTCTTTATGGCAAACAAAAGCGTCAACTCTCTTTGATAGATTAGCTCACTTGGCCCCATAGCAAAGGTCTGACAAACGGCGCGTAACGTTCAATGGTATAATTTCAACTACATACTTGTACATATTTAAATGCGCATGTCTGCATGTACAAATTTGTTTAGCATTCGGAAACCATTAGTTCTAACACGTCTCCTCCATGAATCAACGCCGTGTCATGACTCGCGTTACATGTTTATTTTCAATTTTTTAGATTTTTTTTTATTTATTTCTCGACCGCCTTGAGTTCTGTTTTGTAGCTTGATCTCACAGGTTTGCCGCGGTGCAAACTATTTATACGCGATTCTTTCACTTCACTTGCCACATGAGAAGGCTATTCCCCTTTGACTCTTTTCATGTGATTATATATGTATGTGTATGTATATACTGCCACACAATCTGTTGGTGTTATTTGCTGTTGTTTGTTGTTTATGCGTCAATTGTTTGTTTATTTGTTCCAGTCAAAGATGCGTTGGTGGTTCCATGGCATTCAAATCAGTCACCGATGCGGCTGCTGTTTAACTTTGCTTTTGTTGTTGCTGCCGCAGTTAAAGCTGTTGGGTCCCAGCGAAAAACAAGGAAAATAAAGATATGAAAAAGAAAAGAAGCGCAAATTCGAAAAGTCTGAGCCATTTTCCTATCTTACTCATCAGTGTGCACTGCTCATCTGGGTGTTATTTGTATTGTACACGATCGCATTGTGTAATTGAGGAAACGACTTGAGCGACAACAACAACAACACTATCACAAATAGTTGCCAACGCAGGAGTTTTATCCCTCCAACTTTGTAGGTTGCGGCTCATTCGTAAACATCATGTATGTACCATATGTATGTGACCAAACATGTGCGCAGTTAAATATGTTGTGTATCGTTTAAAGTTCAGAATGCTATCTTTTATATTCGTTTGACTATTGGTGGAGTCATAATAATATCGGCGATGGTATACCAGGGTCTTAGGTTCCCCTAATTCCTGCCATTTTTATACCATGAATACGGTATGCCAAGTTTGCCATGATGTTTGTAGCACCCAAAAGTAAACTTCGGAAACGTCTCTTCCTTTGTAAATAACAGACCTAGTCCTCAGTTTTTGATATATCGATCAGGATCACGTCCCTTTTTCACCAAGAAGCTACTTATTTGGCGGAACCGCCAATATCTATAAATTTGCTATATATGTACATATCTGCCACTCAAACTGCCCAATATTAAGACAAAGATGAAGTAAATATCTTTCTATACCCTTTTATGATTATATTAAGATTGTTATAGCATCGGTGGGTCAAAGATAATTTTGTCATGGTTAATAATAGGTAGTTCTTTTCTTTTTTCTGCATTTCTTTTGCACTTTGCCTGTTCCTGCTTTTTGCTATTCTGTCTTCCGTGCGTAGAAACACATTTATTCTAAGTGCACAGATATTTTAAACTGTTCGTCGATATTGGTTCAATTACCACATAAATTAGTGAATTTATCTCACCAGTAACACACACGTACTTATGCGTAGGAAGGTGCGTGCAAATGCAAATGCATTGCGCAATAACAAGTTGAACCACAAGTCAAACGCCAGTGAGTTATCTACTTGACTTGTATCTCGCAGACACGACCAACACTCTACTCCAAACATATCCAGGTGTTACACAGGCGCACCGACCAGAAAACTCGTAAATCCTTGAGAGACACCGCTTTGCAGCGCCAAATTACGCGGAAAGCCACTAAATATACGAGTAAAACTCAAATGCATATGTATGCGTTAACGCAGTATCAGTAGGCGATGGGGTTGCTAGAAAAAACTCCTATAATTTAGACAAACAAAAAGTATACAACAAGGCAATATGGAGTAAATATTGATGTTCAGCTCGAAAAAGGCACCAATAGGAGAAAGCTTAAGGAAAGTAGAAAACTGATTTGGGACCATAAGAACATACTTCTGCTACAAATGGTGGCTCTAAGCTAAGAGCTGCTAAATGTACGTATCTCCTTTGGATTTAATAATGAATTAAATAATATTTTAATCGACAACTAAACTGACTAGTCAAGAGCAAAGCAGAATACATAACATCATTTATACTCTCGTGAATATTCATTGCCGATCTATTTTATTTGTCAGATGAAGATGAGATGCAATGGATGAAATACAATGCAAAACGCGTCAACAATCATTCTTATATATGTATGTAAAAGTTGCTTTGCGTGGCGTTTTGATATTTTACAATATTAGGTGCCACATGGCTATATACCGATGAAAAATTTCATTACAAAAGAAATCGAACTGTGGATTGCTTAAACAGCGTTTCATTTAACTGAATCAAAGACCGTAAGTGATTACATAATACATATAAAATAATTTGTGTAGTTGCTTCTGTAGTGTGTTTGAGGGTGACTAAAAAGCTAGCTTTAACACGACGAAATAACGATGATAAGAACTGAAGGCTTAAGCAGCATTTAAACAGCAGTTTAATAGCGGGATTCTGTAACCAGTCTCTAGTCTCTATCTGAGACATTTTGAGGTAAAATCTCTCAGTCTCTAGCGTTAGTCTCAAAATATTGAGAACTGGTACTTAGCAAGTCACAAAACTAAAAAGAATTCTTGTCGTTTGTCGTTTGTCACGTGTATATTTGGAAAAGAAATGAATAAAAATAAACAATTCTTTTGGGTTACCTTCCTTTAAAGTTTCAAAATCGTAGCAAAAGAGGCAGCAAACTTCAATTCGTTGTTTCGCTCTTTTCTCTTTGATGTTGTCACGTCCTTGCCATGAACGTAATTCTCACATTATTTGGCAATTTGAAAATTCACATCCATTAAACAAAATATCAATCTTAGAGCTGACCTCACTTCTCAACTTCTCCATCATTAGCATAGTTCGCACGACAATTTTCCACCAATTCGGACGGGAAATTTTCAACATGAATAAGTGTTTGCATTCGCTATTGAATGAATAAGTGAATATGTGTATGTAGAAAGATACGAATAGTAGCAACGACCTTTTGACATGAGCGGAGCGCTCATGGAATTTAAATGAAGAACTCAACGAAATTGCGCTCACACTTTCGTGGTCTGAAAATCACGAACATGTATTCTCACACACAAATACTTATAGGCTATGAATGAAACGTAGCCTTAATGGATGCACTTAAGGGTATTTATAATATTACACCATATAGCGGTCCAACGGCAGAGAACCACTTTTAAGCGTTAATGCATTTCTGGAAACCAAACAACATAAAATTAATTAAAAGTGTTACTTGAATGGAAAGGAAATATGAGTAGAAGCTGCAACGAAATAAAAATATAAAGCTGAAATAACTCTAATAGACACTGAAGTGCAGGATGTAGTGCCCCTTAGGAAAATAAAGCTGAAAGATGAAATAATGTAAACAAACATGGCGCATATATTATTCTCATAGAAATTTCCTCTAACCGTCTCTTTCTCCTATCTTTTTATTCAGGGTCTGCTGTTTAATCTGCCCCTACGAGTGGATGGAAATGAAAATTCCAAGTGAGCGCAGAATGGGTGGTGGGGTTTTAAGCTGGATAGATGTTGGAAGCTTTCCATAGACTACTGAGATGTGTTTGATAATAGAAGATTAGAATCTGTGAAAGACAAATTTGGTTGAGTCCTACAGTCTGGCGAGCATATCACTTGTTTTTTCACTAAATAAAAGCTAGCATTAATTATATTTACTTCATATTCCTACGGGGTATTCACATAATTACATAAGTACAATTACATTGGTTGCTGTGATTTCGTACCACACAGCATCGTGAGATGCAATACGGCTATGCAAACGCCACAATTGCTGCTTCGATAATTAACCCCACCACTCTGACGAGTGGCAAGCCAGCGTAAGCCAACAATCCGAAGCGTGAAAGGGACGAAATTGTAAAGAGTAAGGGGAAGGAGAGGGATTGTCACTCGATTGACCCAACCGCTTTCTTTAATTGTCAAAACAATTGACTAGTTTTTGTGCACTGGATAAATTGCCGATCGATTGTGCACTCTGGCAGTTGCACATTTAAAGGCAATTAAGAAATCAACAGTAAAATGCCGCAACTAATCGAGAGTTGAACAGCCACAGAAACTAAATGAAGTTACCAGCGCATTAAATGGGATTTTTAAATGCTGGTGGTTGATTTTCCTGCGGCAACGAGCCGTTTTTTTTCAATACTGATTTTTCCTGTTGCAACTGCAAAGCTACAATTAAATCGTTGGCTGTGACAACTTTTTCTACATGAAAATGGTCTCCTTGCTATGTGTTTGGCTAATCAAAATTGTTCATCTCGTAGCCGAAACAGCAGGGAAGACATGCAAATCTGCTGCTTGTGGCAAATAAAGTCGAACGAATTAAAGCAAAAAGCGATAGTCGAATCAGGATTGAGCGAACAAAACAAAGAAAAAAAAACAAAGCTGTGCTAAGGTTACCCGGAATTTAAAGTTTCTTTTATTTTTTGGTAATCTTTTTAAATTATTTTTAAGATTTGTTGGCTTATTTATATTAGCATTGAAGCTTTGCAATTGTTTTGCTAAGTTATTTATCGCAAACAAAGTAATTAATAAGACAGTTTTAAATATTTTTGTAATTATTTAACCATAATAAACAACAAATTTCTTTTAATTTTCATTAATTTTTAATAAAGGTTGTATGGTGCCAGCACTAAGTAATTTTAATTTTGTTTATATAAATTTAAATAACGTATATTTTAAAAATGTGTTGTCGAGACAAACGTACTTTTCAGTCGGTCCAAAAATTATGATTTTTAAAATTTATACATTAAAATATTTTGTAATAACTTTTTTTGTACTATTCCTTCAGTTATTTGACTCATTTCGCCCATTTGTTGATCCTACTGATTGCACCACCACAAATATTTACATTTCAACGTGGTTATTTGCTTTCTGTTGTTATATGACTATGCAATATTTTTTATTTCGGTCTCGCAAGCGTGTAACTTAATTCAAACTCACCTGCACAGACGAACTCACTTTAAGTTGAAGGCATAAGTCCTTTTTTTGTAGTTAGACTGTTTCGTGCTTTCTTTTGTACTATTCTATGATATGAGCAACCTAAAAGTTCTTGTCATTGCATGTTTTCGCAGATATTTTGCATTTTATTCTTGATTATTGCACTGACCGACTTACCGCTTCAAACGCCGGCCTGAGTATTGAGCTTAGTGAAGCGCTTTATTCGCTATAAAGGTGAAAAGTTATACATACTCATGTTGATATAGATATATAAATACTATAAGTAAGAGTATGGGAGCATATCTGGAGTGCGCTATTTTTCTGTGTCGTTTTTCCACAAACAGTTAGTCAGAGCGACCACCTACAACTTTTCGAAAGTCATTCTCTACTTGGTCAATCTGTGTTATTCATCGATGTAAAATGGCGGTGGAACGCCTTGATTGAGTATTGTTGTTTAGTAAGTAAACATGTCTCCAATCAAGGACTATTCAAGGAAAAGAAGTGAATATTAGTGGCAGAATATCTAATTGAGCATTGTGGGTGTAAAAGAAAAATTGTTTAGATTTAGTATGTAGTCTCAAGTCACAATTTGAGATTTTTGAAGCAAAGTCGCAATTAGTGAGAAGCTATTATTCATAATGCAGTCTCTAGTCGCAAAATATCGTCTCAAATTTGTCTGCCTATGGTAAACAGGAAAAAAATATAAAAAACATTAGGGGAAGAAATTGTAGTATTTTATTTGATTTAGAGGATTTTGAAAATGCAGAAAGGTAACTATTGTTTAATAACATTATATTTTTAAAAATATTTAGAAGATATTTTCGATTTCAAAAAACATTGTTTTGCGAACTTGAACAAAAGCTGAAAGCTTTTTTGGATTGAAGTTTGTAGTTGAAGAACTATGAAACTGCAATATTTATGGTTTTAAGTAGTCCTTTATGTACTCATCGTTCCAACGTATTTAAGAGGAACAAGGCAAGACTAATTGGTTTCAAATCTTATGGACTAGTGGTCCAGTTTCTGAAGGTATCCAATGGTAGGCAGCAACTGTGCCATTATTTTCCCAAGTCGAGACGCTTGCGCCCTATTCTCGGTATTATTACAAAAATATTTCCACGAATTTATTTTTGTTATACCTTGAGTAAACATTTAATAATCTTAGTGAAACTTAGCACACGTGTTTCTTGGCAAAAGAGTAAGGAAAAGTTCTTAGAACGGCGTAATCGGACCACAAAACGCCATACATCTAAAACGTATAAAATGCCATAACTAGGTACTAAATTCTGTTTTTATACATGTTAGCATATTATTTCTGTTAAATAACAAAGTACCTAAAAAGTAGTTAAAAAGAAACTCACTCCTTTCGTTGATGTCCGCGCTGTTCGCTGATGTGTTTTGTGCACTGGAGTAACATTCAAGTATAGGACGCTTCGGTGGCCTGTACAAGCTCTTTCACCAGCTTCGATGGCAGTTCCTTCTCATAATTCGGCATAGAACACGACATCAGTCAGTATTTGTTACTACCCGTCTCCCGTCTTCCGTCTCCCAGCTTACTGCTGTGATGTCTTGATTGATATAGCTATTTACATGAAGACAATAATTATTTATTTTATTAGTACATATTTTAAGTTACAACCCGGCTGCAAATAAGCCCTACATTAACCTATGGCTCCTGAATGAGGACGAATGCAGGTTGTTCTGCCGCTATGCGGTCAATTAGGGCTAAAGAAGGTATTTTTCCTTGTTTGAGATTAATTTGAAAAAGACGCATTAACTATTGCTCAGTATTTTCTATGTCACTTCAGGACTCAATGATATCTTCCCCGACTTCACATTCCGTTTTCGTTACCAAGTGGACTACTGCATCGGCGTCTAACTCGCCATTTTTCGTCAGCAGTTCTATGGATTATTTTGTTAACAACAATGGAATGTGCATTGTGACTCCACCCCAGATGCCGCTGCAGGGTCTTCGAAGGCCTTGACGAACCCTCATCCCTCAGTTGGCAAATCCGGGTTGAAAGTTGAACTACATTATAAGGTACGGCTGCGATGGTGTAGCTGGGACCCATACCTTGCAGTTGGCTGGGGCGAGATATCCTTCTCATCTACCACTACTAGCCTGACTCCGCGGTAAACCTCCCCAACGTTGGCTATTGCGGGCTTACTTACCTGTACCGATCGATCGCCATCACAAGCTATCGTTCTGATTTGACCCTAATACAATTCGGCATCTGTACATGACGGTGGCGGTCCTGCTTAATAGCACTCTGGGGATTGGTTCAAAATACGTTTTTTATATTTTGTATTAGTTGGTTAATATGAATACATTTTTGCTGTTTTGATTAGTTTAGAGCTCTTTTAAAAACTCGTATAGAATATCAAACTACCTGCACATCCTTGCAATTGATTTCCCGATTACATCATAACTAATTTACAATAAAGTAGATGCAGTTTTCTATTTTACGCTTTAGCATAAAACACAACATAAATAATTAAATTCAGCTCCAATTGATCACCGCATTGTGGGAAAAGCCTACGCCCCTTAACTTAGAAATAAATTAATTCGGATGGGCATTGTTGTAGATCACGCTTTCCTCCCTCGATGTAACACAATACAAGCTTTGGTAGCATTGTTGTGAACAGAGTTTTATTAAAAGCCAATTGCTACTGCTGACCGAAGCGTTGCACATTTAAAGCTTTAAGCTAATAAAACCAAAATGAATACACGAATGGCTGGCATTCTCGTGAACGCCTACGTAATACACGAATTCAATTCAGCTGCAGCCAAGTCGAGCTGAGCTCATAAGCATTGACGTAATCCTCATATTAAAATGCTAATTTTAGCATCTAACTCACCGCGGTAGATACAAAAACGCACACACACTCATACTCATTTTACATGCTCACAACCTCGGCACATGAATAGTTTTTGGTCTGACATTTAATGCGTAGCATTCGGTTAAATTTTTGTTAAAAAACACTTTCACTCGCACCACTTCATACGGTGTAACGGTACTTACAATATATTATTAAAGCTTTTAATCTATAGTTTATTTGGCTTAAATAACTATTATTTTATATCTAATTGATTTATAAACGGTGCGTTGAAGCAACAGCGGCACAGCAAGTTGAGCCAAACAATCACCTGTTACCTGTTCTGCTATTTGTTGTTGTTTTTATTTATTTTAATTTAACACCTTTTAACTTGACTTAGTTCACTCTTGTTTTTCTTTTGTATGCTGCGTCTGATATTTCATGTGATTTTATTACCAATTTTTTGCCATTAAACTGTCTCATAAACTTGACATTTTATTTGACAGCCGCGTACGGCATACAAAGTATCACACACCAAACGCCGAGCTCAATAGCCAAACTAGTAGACACTTCAAAACAAGCGCGATCACACACAAAAACGCTCCTTCACCTACACTGCTTATCGTGGGCGTTTGTGTGTTTGTGCTACACGTTATCACAACCGCTTCGAATTTTTGTTTCCTCTTACACACATCAACACTCAGACCAAAAATAAAAATAAGCATAAAGCCTCATTAAGTTGGGGAGCGCCCCTCCCGCTGCGCATTCAAGTTAGTTAGCGGTTATTAATTGTAATTAATTCAATTTATTACACGAAAAGTTGTAATCGAAAAGAAAAAATAAACAAAAACAGGCAACTAGCGCACCTGTCAAACATATTAGAGAATGCCGACGAGGAAAGACTATTGGTGGAATTTAAATGCGTGCTTTGCAATGAATTCGTGAATTGGAAATTTTATGTATTAGCATAACCTTCCGGCATTCGCGCCAATTGGGTGTTGGTAAATGTATACAATTTTAATATAAATGAATGCGTTTCGAAGTCAAAAATAAATTCGATGTTTGGTGAGCATGCGCATTTCAAGTGAGGCCTTGTGCTCGGCAAGTTTGCTGCTTAAGTCTTTTATGGTCTTAAAGGAGTCAGGAATTTTTATGTTTTCTGTAGTTTAATAATCCCTCTCAAGACTTAGTTAGATATTTATTTTGAAGAAGGCAGTTTTCGTCATTCTTTTTTTAGGATTGTACTATGAAAACTAATATGCATTACGCATGATATCCGGCTGCTGAGCATTGTACCCTTTACGTATTAAGTATTTATGGTCATATTAAAACAGATCATACTAATTATGTTGTCAGTTGGTTAGTAAACCCATCACAGAATAGAGGTGTTCTTTTTTCGTATCAAATGTGTTATTTTAATATATGATGGGATTTATAGTCATGTTATAGATGTTTTGATAAATTCTAAATGTAAAATTGGCATTCCTTCAACTTTTCCCTTGTTCAGAATTGTTTATATCGGTGTACCATTTAATGTTATTATTAAGGTGTTCTGTATTATAAAACTTTACATATCTTCAGCTGTTTGTTTGTCATACCTAAAATATGAAAATTTTTAAATCTTAATGCTGGAGACTAACTAATTTTAAGGGCGTTTGACGTCCACTCTGAAGAAGTCAGAATAATCTTAAAATACCACAGCTCCAGCTGCATAAGGGACCCAAATTCTGTCCACATTTTCCTCTCCGCTTTGGCTTGTTTATTTTCATAAACGACATTGCACACTTTCTAAAACAGAGAAAGAGATAATGAAAATATTTAAAGAACACAAAGTGCAGCGCTGTCAACTGTCAGCCAACAGCATTATCATAAAATCCATTTCTAATAGCATACGTCCACCTGCACACGGCAAAATGCACCACCTCGCCGTTATTGCCAAGTTTCATATATGTACATATGACCATTACGTTTATCGTGTCGAACAAATTTTTGTAGCCATAACAATTTGGAGATATTGCCGCTTACTGCAACATTTCTCTTTCTAAATTCCGCTAAAAAACTGCAAAAAGAAAAATAAAAACAACGCAAGCAAATGCTTCTTAGCTTCTTGGCCACTGCAAACATGGCGGTGTTCAATAAACAGTAATTAAATAAATTTTGCAATCAGCTTTCGAAGAACAGGAAACCCAAAAGGAAAAAGGCGAGTGGCACCTACCTGCGGCACATAGCCAATGGCATTGCAACTAATGTGTGCACTGGCTATCTCGGCCAAACTCAGCTGAGCTTGACGCTTACCAGCGATATTCACTGGGGTAATAGATTTTTCGCAGTCACTGCAATTTCGCTTCTGAGTGCGTGCCTGTGATCGCTTCTCAAGTGAGTTTGGTGCTCAGGTGTGCTCGTTCGGTTGGTGCTGATTTTATTGTATCTACGCCGTCAGCTATGTGCAATCCACCCCTGACGGCATAAACAAGGTTCATGCAATTCACCGAGCTTAAAATAGAAAACTCGGAAAAGAGGCTTGCTAGATTGAACAACTTGAAGTCTTTCTAAAGTCATTTTTTCTAATGTTAAAGTCAGAAGGTGATATGCTATAATTAACACCCAAAAGCTTCGCACTAAAATAAATAAATTACTAACATTGTTTTGAATCTGCAGATTTATTGAATAGGTGTAGACTGGGCTTAATGAACACTTTGTCGATTTTAGAAAAATGTTTGTTTATATGTCAAGCAAATTATTATAAAAAACTTAAGTTTACTGCACAATGCTGACGTAAGAGATGTGCGTAGTGTGGATTAAAATTTTCAAAAGTTTTAATATTGCCCATTTTAATGTTGCCCCAGTGGTGTTTAGCTGAGTGTTCTACGATTTTATAGATAACATCAATATTGACAAAGGTTGGCTTAAGACGGTTGGAATAATGTCAAAAATTATAATTCTAATTCCTGGATTATTTCTATATTGAACTCATTTCGGGTTGAAGACCCTAGTACATCTATTCCCTTCTTATACTTATGCTACTACATAGCTTTAGCATTACAAGTGAGTCTTCTCAGCATTTTAGTTGAAGCCTGAGTAAGCCTGAATAAAAAGCATTTACATGGCTTTATAACTGAAGCTAACATCCTAACTTAAAATAAGCGTTATATTCTCCACATTTTTTTCTTATTGCCATGTTTTCTTCAATAAACGGGCGCAAACCGAGAGGACCCAAAGCTCATGACACCAGCATTGGCAGCAGCGCAAGCACGTGGGAGCATGAGATTCACTAACGCTCCGATTTATGTGGCGTAATTTGACATTTTATACATTTTACTTTTGTTGGTTGTTCTAGTAACGCTCCCAGAGCGGATATGAGGCTCATAATTCATTCGCTGGTTGTTGCTGATCTTTACTTAGCGCAGCGCGCCGACTCGCCGAAAACCGCCATACGACAAGCATGTGTAGCAGAGCGACAAAGTACAATAAATTAAAAATAAAAACAAATAAGTAAGGAAGAATTAAGCTCGGGTATGACCCAATATTTCATATTCTTGGAACTTTCAAGGATTAAAGCCAGGATAGTACCTTCAGGTACATATGGCCTATTATTTACATATATGGAGCCTTTAGTGAATTTTCACCTGATTTTTTTCCTACTAAGCACAAAAAAGCACTGTTTTAAGAAAAACACGCTCTCTCAATTTTATCAAGATTGACCGGATTCAACCCATTTTTTACACACAGATATACTACTATCAGGATTCATATTCTCTTTGAATTTCAATTATATATCTCTAATATTGACCGATATTTTTGGTGAAAAGTCAATTATAAGCACTGGGTTCACATAATCACATTTTTTTGCCGACAGGTGACCATTTCTACTGCGATCCCTATGTCAAATTAGTGTTACTTACTTTATTACCAAGAAACCTATATACCCTGGTCTTAAATGCGCATAGCTCTTCACATAGGATTTCCTCATGGGGATGTCTCAACAAACCGTTCGCCCATTGCCTCACTAATTTGATGCAGTGTGTGATGCTTGAGTGTGTTTAGATATTTGAAAATTTGGATTATGAACTTTGCCAAGTTCTTGGGTTTAAATTTTTAGTGAATATTTTTCTTTACTCCTTTTCCATTGTGTGTCCGCAAGATAAGAGTATTAGAATAACCCAACATTATTTGTTTCGTATGTCCACATACACATGTACATGTATATATTAGGTGGTCATACATACATATATGACTCTGGTACTGATTTATGAGTCTGCATTACAGTATTGCACACGCCAACTTTTCTCGCTAAAAGGCATGGAAGGACATTATGAATGATCGCTTTGGGTAAATGGTGGGAACCAAAGGTAAATGCGAAAAAGGCTTGGATGTGGGTCATTAAGACGAATTAAATGCTTCTTCCAAAACGCGGAGCACGAGGCAGACTATTCTTCAATCGCAAGATTTGGAAAATTTAAAATGGAGAGAATATATATATGGAGAATTCCATATATCATAGAGGTTTAACAATGCACTAAGGGCTTAATATCTTTGTCGGAAAATATGCAGTCTGTAGTCGTTATGAAGTATTATATAACTAATAAATAAGCATTTTACTAAACTAAACAAGTGTTCTTTAATAATACGAATTTTAAAATTAAAATTTCACGTTTACAGATGTTTTAACGAGCTTGGAGTTTGTTATAAACTCACGCTTCATTGCTTGTTTGTGAATCCTTCTATTATGAATTCTGCTCCTGTTGAAGTACACTCATACCAAAAGGTTTATATGAGCAACCCCCCAGGCATTGTCAAGAAACCCCCAACCGATAGTTGCGATTTTTGTCATATACAAAGAGCCATGCATTCGCTTATAATATTTTCTATAGGCTCTTTTTCATCTGCTTCTTGGCAGCTTATGCAACAGTCGTTGTGTGGTATTAGAGGTGTAGAGTTATTTTCTTGCATATCTATGTAAATGGAGCTGGAAAATTCTGTCGCTAATCGAAAAGTCACTGTCGAATACAATATAAAGTGGCAGTAAAAAAGCTGAAAAAGATAACAACAACAAACAATATCAAGAAGTTATAACTGGAATTGCGTCTGCAATTTTAGTGGCTTTTTTAAGTAGCAGAAATATACAAGAAGGCATGAAATTCATGACATTGTTAGCTATAAATACTGAAATTTTTCTTGCGTTACACGGCTCAAACATAAACGGAGGATGGCGAACGAAAATGATGCAACTAGCAATAAAGTCATTGCCCCGCTTGCGTCTATAAAGATGTAAAGATGTATCCAACTTACAAATCTCCTTGATCTGCAAGTACAATGATGCAAAAGCAGAATGATCGCGGCAATCGTCTGATAGATTACATACGCGAGCGCCTAAGCCAACGATCAGTAAGCAAGCAAGAGGTTTCCAGCAGCCAAAATGTTGAAGTGAGCCATCAAGTCTGCTTGCAACATTGACAGACAAGTTGGCGCTACCACTGGCTGCGCGGTCGACGGTGGTCTGGTTTATCAAATACGCTTTTTTGCCAGTGATAGAGTCAGCATTATGATGTGTATGTATGTGTGTGCGTGCTAAGTGGCATGCAGTTTTAAAATCAACGCCAGCTGCAACTGGCAATACATATACCCGTTCCGAAAGTATTTGTTTGGCTACTTTTGATCCACGCCTGTCAATGAGTTTGTTTACTGAAAGCGCACGATTGCGGTATGCGGTAGATTGCCACCACTGCCGCCTCCATAACTGCATCTACCGTTTCAACCAACCACGTTTTTACACAACTACCACCAGCAACAACACCTCCTCCCCAACCACCGCTGCTATTAGCTACCAGTCACTCTGTAAGCTAGTGTTGATGTTATGTTTTTGTAGCTGTTGGCTTTAGTAAAACGTCTGAAATTGCATACTAAACGGTTATAGACGTATCACCGATTCGCCACCAAGCGGCAAGGAAAATTTTTAACTTACCGCATTCGATGACGGCGTAGAAAACGAAGGCAGAAAACTCAGAGGCAGCTGAGTGTGTGTATGTATGCCAATAAAGAGTGGTGGAAAATGTTGGCCTCTAGCTATTGTTTATACTGGAACTGAGTAACGCCTTTGAAATGTTTTATGCATATTAACGACGAAAATTGTAGTGGCGAGCAACGGTTGCGGCCGAGTTGCAATAGACACTTCTGGCGTAACAATGTGCAATTCGAAAATCCACATAAAATTTCGCAGCAAAAACTATTAGTGCAGCTGAGTGAAGGGGTGGCCTGGTCTGATTTGATTTCGAAGCGGTTTCAACATATAATTCTGCTTTATACTGATTTCACTGAAAGATAAGCGAATTTATTCAAACTTAAAATTGTTTTGTTTGTTTATGAAAATCACCGAAAAAATAGATTAAACATGCTATGGCTGAATTTGTGAAACATAAAATGGAAAATTTGTGTAGCAGGGTCGCACCAATGCGCTTCCAGCTGACGTGGTGAACATACGAGTACATATATGTATATGTACATATGTATGTACATGTGAATTCATAACTTCATTGATATAGTCTTAGATAATCAAGGTCTACTAAATTTGCCGAGAAATTTGTAACATCTCGAAAGAAAAGTTGAAGACCCCAAAAAATATATGCATACTTATAAAGTATAAATGATCAGCGTGATGTGTTGAGTCCATTTTGTCAGGTTCGCCTGCCTATCCGTCTGTCTGTTCTATTCATATGTCGGAATCCCAATCGGAACACTATAGTTGTTGTACAAACTGACAAAAGAAAACTTAAAATTGTGTAGTGTGTTATAGCTGAAGTTCACGTTTTTTCTTTAGATTTGCATTTATTTATTTTTGTAAAGCAAACATGAGTAGAATTTGGCTAGTCGTTCTTGAGTTACATATATGTACATGTTTTAATTAATATACATTTTTGACCAAACGTTCTGCTTAACTTAGATTTCGAAACCAGCATTCGGTCTTCGGTGATCAGCGAAGACGGATGTAATACACAACGGAGTCCTATCTTCTTCTTCTTCTTAATTGGCGTAGACACTTCCGTCGGGGCGTGGGCGCAAATCAGCGATATGTTGAAGAACCTCGCTTTGATGCGGATTGTGGCTAGACGTTCATTCACCGCAGTGAATGATAGTACTCGGCGATGGAGTCTCTCTCCGACCACGAATCCCACACCAAACCTGCGCTCCTTTATATGGCCACTGTAGTAAATGTCACAAGGTCCTACTCGTCTCTGTCCTTGTCCCGTCCATCACATTTCTTGGACGGCGGTGATGTCAGCCTTTGTTTTCACGAGGACATCAACCAGCTGGGCAGTGGCACCTTCCCAGTTAAGGGACCGGACATTCCAGGTGCATGCCCTCAATTCGTAGTCCTTATTTCGTTTGCCATGGTCGTCATCAAAAGGGGGGTCTCTCATCCGAGGCTGGTTATGACTATTCACTGGGGGTGTTTTTTTACGTGGCGGGTCCCAAACCCAGCGCACAACCCTATGCAGGGGATGTTTCGCCTTATCACTTTAGCTCGCCTTCAAACGGATGTTCTTAGGCTACCCAGAGGATACTTGGTCAAAGACCGGAAGTCATGAGCTGCTTGAGTCACATGTAAAAGAATCGTTTCTGGCCACTCCCAAGTGAATGGCAATCAGAGAACTTTCCTCACTTGCGTGAACTTCTACACATGACTCCATCCTCCACGGAGTCCTATCAGTATTTACAAAAAATTGTTCTTCATAGTACTCCATCTATCCGTATCTGTTAAAATTCAAACTCTTTTCTATTTCTGAAGACTATGGAAATGTTTGACGTCCACATCTAAAGTGATCTTTAGCTAATAAGTTGATCCCAACCGTTCCATATACATGTATGTATTTATAAATAGTACATATGTGCATATGAAATGTGATATGTGATATGTTAAGCATTAAGGGAGCTAACAGAAGAGATGCCCCATTCCGTTTCTCGCAAACACATACATATGTAGCATGTAATAAACGGTAAACACTAGCGTTGCAAATCAAAATACATATACATACATATGTATAAAGGAAAAGCAAAAATAGCAACGCGTTGAGGGAAGTGTACTTCTTTATAGAAACACAAAAAATTTCAAGCATGAAACAACAAACCCAGTATAACACAAAAATAAAAATTATAAAATGTGCAACAAAGCGCGACCATTAACGATAGTAGAATTGTGTAATTGGAGCACTAAGAAGAAATTTGAGACGCGAAATACCAGGCCAGCTGTAACAATTGCGCACAAATAAACCTTGACTTAATTAGGAAAGCCGGCTGCGATGTGCGTTTGTGCCGTTTGACGGTTGCTTACCGGTTGGTGCGGAAAAAATTTGCAACTGAATACAAACGCTACAATGCTACAATGGCGCAGCAAAAATCAAAAACCAAACTGTTAACAATTACTACCACATAAGCGCAATGCAAATTGCCGCGCTGATGCCAGTCAGCCGAGCAATTATTCAAACGAGGAAATCAACAATGCGGCAAATGCGAGAAATTCAATGAAACTGTTATCAATCTTATTATCACGTTTATCTAACAGATGCCAAAACACTCAGCATGTCGATCGCGCCAAAAGATAGCGAACGGAATTGGCGGCAAAACGAGATTTTGTATGCATGAAGTCGGCAAATCGGCAAATCATTCGTGCAACATGCGACAACACTCGCTTAATACTACATGAGGTAGCATGCAACGTTGGCAAGAAATGGTCGGAAAAGCTTTAAATGACGAAGATGAACAAGGAGCTGTCTGGCTCTTTACACAGTTAATGTTGGCTAGCTTGATTGCTTGTCTGATTACACTGACTAATGGGCGAATAGGGGCAGAGACGCAGAGTTGCGAATACAATTCAATTGGTGGCCGTTGTTGGAAATTAACATATTAACACCGATCTTATTTGGATAACTCCAATATCGGTGCAAAGCAAACCTGTTTTTTCTCTAGATGAGAAATATAAATTCACAGCGATGACTCCATGATGAACCTTGAAAGTCGCAACAGACAGACAGCCAAGCATTAGCTGAAATTAGAACTGAATTCTAATGTTTTGTGGATTGTTTTCAATTTCTTCCTTTTAACAGTTACCGATATTTTCCACAATTGGAATGTTTTCATTTTAGTAGAAAAGTCTATCCTAAAACAGTTCGGCTATATGTACAAAATTGTCGCTTGAATTACATTACAGAAAACCCAATTTAATTAGAAAGTGCTCTAAACTAATGCTAGTTCTCTCCTTACGTAATTACATTCATCCGCCTTCAAACTAAAGCTAGCTTACGGCCAACTAAGTAGAAATGCTACAGTGCGTCATAAGAGGAAGAACAAGAGCTATTCAGACCCAAAAAAAATACACTCAACAGTTCGGTTGAGTGCACATCGGGAGCATTATATACATATATATGCATTGCGTATATATATCATATATAACACTCACACATTCACAAAAAACAAAAGCAAAAGTAACAAAAATAAATATGAGCTTCATTATCAGTTATTTTTATCGCTGCAATAACGAGGGCTTCAATGTCTTAGCCATATCGCATGCAGATAAGATTACAATTATGGACGAAATTAACAAATGCCTCTATTATTCGACCTGTGGTAAGAGAAATTAGAGGGAATAAGTGAAATATGATTAGTGCAATGATAAGTGAAAGTGTTGTTGTTGTTGATGATTCAATCGAAAACGTGCGGAAGAGTGTCTAACGAAGAGAGTTGAATGCAGCAGCGGAATATCAGCGGGCGAAACTCGGCATTCAGTTTAATAAAATGAAGTGGTAGCTGACTGATTGCAAATACATTGGAATGTGCAGATATTTCGCAAGCTACTACCATAAACACATAAACCAATAATAAACAAAATGTAAAAAATTTTAATAATAAATTAGGAAATCAAAGAAATTGATCGGCCGTTACGCTGTAAAGGAAAAAAGGTGCCTCCGCATTGACGACAGAACTTCTTAAAGGTACATTAAAAGTAAAAAAACTGAGTATTAGAAGAAGGAAAAAAATTAATCTTTTATTTTTGGCATTTGGTGAAATTTTTTTTTAAATTGTAGTAATTTAGCAAAAAATCCTTCGTTCAATACCTTGTAAATTATTTACCAATAATCTGTGTACAATTTAATTAAGATCGGTCGAGAAATCTTGAGAACCAATTTAGAAAACACACTTTCGAGAAAAACGCGTTCAAAGTTTTAAGTGACTATGTATTTAGCTGTGCTCGAGCGCCCAAAATTTCAAAGCTGTGCTTACTAAACGATTGCTCGGATCAACTTTAAAATTTAGGAAAATATTCTGGAGACGTTATAAAATTAAATAAGCCAATAAAAAAAAATTTTGAAGCTGTGAGACCCACGTAACCCCTTAAGTATTTATTTTAAAATTTGGTACAGAAGAAATTTTTTGTTTGTGTATTTCATTTTTTCCGCTCAATTGCAAATTATCTTAACTTTTGATTTTCCAATTAGAGTTGTTTATTACAAAAGTCATGATGAGCTTCCTTTCCCCTATTTTATAGTCCTAGCTGCGTCAGGTAGTGCTAATAAATTTTTTTTATGGAACTCTCGTTTTAGTATTGAAGATAATATATCTTCATTCTATTTTCTACTTTAATGTCTCCCAGTACAATAAATATTTTTTTTTTGTTCAGTCCAGTTTTATATACAAAAGGAATTGTTTGTTTAAGGACAATATTATGTGCTTATTAATTTAAACTTTTCTCGTTTTTTTATTGTGTTTTTATATATTGGACCCTATTGAAGAATTAAAATATAATAGCATTATCCCTTATTTCGTTGCAGATTCCGCTCATTTTTCGTCCATTGCACTTGTTATGTCGGCATTACATAAGTGAAGTAATTAAATGTTTTGTTTGAAATTTGGATTAAGTTGATAGATAGTGAGAATACTATATCAGTGCGTTTTAGCATTTTCTGTGTACATATGAAGAAAGTGTAACTGTGCATTGGAATATTCAGCATCTGTGGCCCAGCAGGCATTTTGTTTCCCAACCATCAACAACAAAAATTTGGTAAGTTTAATTGAAATACATATATATATTTGGTCTTTGTCTTCATAACCGACTCGAACCAAGAAGATTTCCGCTGCGCAGAAAGTGTTTTGAGAAAGCCTCTTTCGTGTTGCCTAAGATATATATTATAGTAGATGTACATAAGCGTTATTTGCTTTGTTGTTAATTACCTGCTGTGTTGTTGTTCAACAGGTGAAAGGCCCATTGAGCTACGCGGGTGGTGCGATTATCCGAATGAATGTATCGAAAGCGAACTTTATTAGCAAACAATAGCCCCAAATTAGCGAGGGATAATGCAATGAGTAGGTGCTAATATTTGCCCCTCTTACAGGCAATTTATGTTCCACGATACTTTTGCTGCTCCCAGTCATAAAGGAAATTTTGGTAGAAAGTTTTAAATTTGGACAGCCAGTTTCCGCTCTCAACTATTTCTGCTGTTTTTTGATTTCGGAAGTAATGAAATTTTCAATGAACCTAAATATTCCATCAAAAAGTACTGTGATGTCATATCTTGGATTAAGTGTATATATATATGTAAACGGGTGATAATTAATTTATTCATAAAGCAATTTTATATGCGTGTATGTGTGAGAAATAACATGATTGAAAGTAATCAATTCCACGCAGTAACCTTGGATATTAGGAAACTTACATTAATTCATTAAAAAATTTTAATGAAATACAAAAATCGTCTTTCTATCTCGCATTAAACTTGAATATTTTATTTATTTTATTTTTTTTGTAATTTCGTAAGTTTTCTGTGACTTTGTAGTGGTTGTTTAATCTCGTGCTAATTAAAAATTATCATAATACAAATTCCATAATTAAGTAAACGGACAATTCGAAGCATTTCTGTGCTTTTGCTTTGAACTAACTTTATTGGGCTTGTCTCATTCGTTCTTCGGAGGTAATCAACTACCTACTAATCACTTTATAACAAGAAAGAATTTAAGAATACTACTCGTAGTAATAAAATAACTTAATTTAATTTACATATTATTATGGTAGTTCTAAATCTGCTGACAAAAACTGATGAATTTAAAAATGACAGTGCACACAAACATCTTTACAAATCATCACAAACTTTAAAATTTATATTTTTTCTGTTATATGAGTTTAATATAATTTAAAGTGTATATCGCCATGAATATGGTATAGATGCTGTGCGCAAACCAATATTCCAAAATCGTCATGTTACCTATCATAAGTTTAGGACAAATATAAGTATTAGTGGAACCAGGGGACTATACTGAACGTAAACATTTGTCACTCGCCCAGAAAAAGGATCGTATCGAGAAAAGTATTAACAAAATTCGATAGCGGTGCTTTGTAACAAGTCTGTGGCTTCGCTGCAGATCATAAATCGTGAATTTATGGGTATAAGCCTAAAAGTAAACACAGAAGTTAACTGTTTGGGTGCTTCAAAATGAGTCGAAAAAGTTGTTCACTTTTTTTTTTTTTGAAAAAAATGGACATTTCACCACCACATTTTTGTCAGTTACCTTTCCAGAAACCAGGAAGAAACAAACACGGAACACGGATTACTCTTCTCCACGAAAACATCGACTGAAATAACAGCATTTTGGAGCACTTAAAACTTCGACTTGATGACTAGTCCATCGTAAATTCCTGAGTAGACACTGAATGACTTCTTTTTATTGCCGTACGCATAAAATTATATAAGAGGTCAACGTTTTTCGACACTTGAAGATACAATTGATGCACTGATAGGGCTTGTTTTGAAGATGCATTAAACAGAATGCCAAAAGTAATTCGACAATTGGTTCAAACGCGTGCTAAAGTGTACAGATTGAAAATATTTCAAAATAACCATAAAGCGATTTTCGAAGACTAATATTTTTTGTTCCCTAATCCCAAAATATAAAACGCAATCTACGCTTTGTACGAAAAGTATTGCGAATTTTCAGTTTTCGGGGGCCACGTGTATTCCATTTTCGATTGTTTCATTGTGTTATGTTGGTACTTATATCCCTAAGTTCTCTTGATAAGGACGGGCATTTTATTATTGGAGTGAAGAAAATGCCATTGTATTGGTTAATCGAGTATTTGTGTATTGGAAAAACGCTGGCAGAAGTGCAATATATCTTGGCGTGAATAGATATCCATGAGGAAAGAAAAGCTTTCTTAATATGTATATATAAAATTCGTGATAGTTTTTGAGCAAACCTCGTACTTAGTTGCATTTACGTTTACATTAATATGGTGTGTACTATGTTTGGGCGCACGTGCATCGCATCGCAGATGGACGATAAAAATGCACAGACAAATTAAAAATGAAAATTCTTGTTATCGCGAGCTGTTGGTCCGCATCTTTTTATTTGATTCAATTTTACTGCCACATACTATGTATGGCATTTGTTTGTAAAAAATGTAAAAAAGACGAAAAAACAACAACAACTAGCATTTAATAGCGCAAGAAGTGTGGCAACCGCACACAAGCTATGGCAAGCTCCTCCATTCGCAGCTTCCACCACACCCCCGGTTATGGCAAAGCGGTGCGCACAAACTAGTTTGCCTTATATGAGAATTTATTTATTAATTCGACAAATCGGTATGCGGAACTGGAATGCCAGACTGCTCCTGCTGTTGGTGTAGCATGTTGCCAACATGCAAGAAAGCAAGCAGCAACTTCATTGGCAGCAAGATAAAATGCTGAAAATAGGAGCAACTAAAAGGATTTAATAAATTTGCCGATTTTCAGCAAATGTTGCAGCAACACTCAGTTGATGTCAGTGGCTGCTACTGCGGCCACATGTAGTTGCAATTTGCACATCCATGTTCTGGCAAATGTTAATCGCTGTGTACGCCAATCAATGATGGCAATAAATTTTCTAACACCTTGTTGTGCGTGATTCACCTTGAGTGGCCACAGGAACGGGAACGCATCGCTCTGAGTTGAAACTCGTTGGCTATTGGGTTTCGATCTCTCGATCGAGATTTGTGTGATAAAAAATAAACAACAACAAAATAAAATGTTGAAAAACGTGGACGAAAAAAGTCAAACTATCTTTTTGGCAAATCGTGCGTCGTATAATAGTAGAAACACACCAACAGATCGGCAACACTCAAATAAGCAAATATGTCAGGCATGTGAAAAAATGTAAAAAATACTTGAAAATGTTAAGTTTCAATTGCCACCGAAGTTAAGTGCGAAAAGATTTATTTGTTTGTTGAAATTTTGTTGTTTGTTGGTGTGATATAAAAGGTGTTGCAGCCGAGACAACGCCTGAACAGCAACACAAAAAATTGCATAGCCAAACTCAGATATAGCGGCAAGCTCTCTTAGCATTGTCTGTCTATTTTGGTTTTGTAGTTTTAGTTAGTTTTTTTGACGCTGCTAGCGCAATAATCCACCTTGCTGGCGGCATTGTCGCTATACGGCAACAACAGAACAAGTTTACAACTCACCTGGCCACTCAAAGTCAATGCGCACGCGCATTGCCTACCGCTTACCCTCCGCTCACCGAGTGCCTTCACCCTGTCACGGCATTTCTACCTCTTTTCTACTTTTCACAGTATAACGCTGTCAATGGGCGTCGTTTCAGGTTTATCGTACTCACTAGCAACATTGTTTGCTGCCTTTGATTATATAGTCTTTTAAGTTTTATTTTTATTTGATATAAAAAATGCTCCAAAAGTTTTTTCGATCCGTGCTTGAGAGCGCATTTGCTTGATGACCTTGATGGGAACGAGCATGTGATCGCGTTTGGTGAGTACAATGAAGTGCCTTGTAAAAAATGTTGTGAATTAAATAGATTATAATGATAAATATGTATTTGTGTAATAAAATTTTACACTGACATGAGGGAAATCGAAGTCAACTACAATACCGAATATTTATATAAAATATTAAATACGTACATATGTACATATATTTAAAATAACAAAGTTCTAAAAATAATAAATGCTGCAGTTATCAATAAATCTCTGGATAGTTAATGAACACAAGTTCTCTACGGACAAGAGTCCTATATATGTATTTATAATGTTAATTATAAAGTTGCTTTGCCTTATTGCCCTATGGTACAACTTTGGTTTCAAATATTGTGTAACCAGCTCCATTCGATGTGTTTATTTACATCCTTTTTCTAACTGATTATAAACAATTTTTCTGGTTTCATTTAAGGGATATTTTAAATAAGTCAAATTCTATTAATTCCGGAAAGTCAGCAAGCAAACAAAGGGCTATGAAAAAAGCACTCACCAAAAACAAATAAACCCTCAATAAACCAAAGACGATGTCTCGTCTTCGAAATATGTAAGATCCCTTCCTCATAAACTATAAGTACAATACTTACCATTTCGATATCGCTAGCTATCTCTGGTTTATAAATTTTTATATGGTTGGTTAGAATATTAAATTTTTTTTGGATATATTATTCTTTCGACGAAAATAATTTTTTATCTTTGCCCATAAACTAAAGTTAAATAGAATTCGAAACAATTGTAAATAATATTTCCGAATAAAACAGCGGCAAGTGTGTGCTGGAGCGTTGGTCGTACGGTTTTTCTGAACTGGCATATCAACAATGCAACCTGCTACAGTACCCGATGACTTTGGCGCGTTAATTCCTCGTTGACCCAGTTTGTCTAGTAAAAAGCGTGTGCTAGGTGCACTTGTAGGTATGTAGGCAGGCCTACAATCCTATGTGCTATATGCATTAGCACAAAGGTGTGTATAATTGTATGCAAATCTTGTTTGAATGCTATGTTTTGCGCTGCGGCACACGAAGGCCATGTGTATACTGCATTTGACACAATCCAATTTGTATTTAAATTAATTGAAATTTCAGTTGTTACTTTTATTTTGAATAGCTGCCGTTACTTCGTTGTTCGTTCAGAGATTACGTTGAAATTTAGTGTGCGTCAATAATTGATTGCGTTTTTCCAACGATCAAATGTGAAAATTGCCAGTCGAGTAAAGCGCAGAAACTGAATATTTACAAGGCGATTGGGTTATTTACTTTTAATTTTGATTAATAAAGGCAATTAATTTCTGTGATCGAACGACTTACAACAGTAATGATTAAATAATGAGTCGTAAATTTAAGTTTGAAACCATTTAACAGAAAGGAGTTTTGCTACGGCATTAAACCAAAATATTACAATTTTCAATGAAATTTTGCTAATATCTTTAAAGTTGCTGAACATTATTTTTTTAACAAACATTTTAGAATAGATGTAGGAGTGTTATAAACTTTTTCCATCTGAAATAAATTAAACTTGTGGTGTGAGATTCTAAGCGCTATATGCGGAGAATACGGTAATGCAATTTTGCCTCCATTTTCACGAAGCATTGCACCCACTTAGAACAAGGATGCAAAGCCCACGGTTTCTTTACTATTCTATTTTAGAGTACAACAAACTTAGTCTTCGAGGGATTAAAGCTACTTGTTTTTAACAATTGTCGGTTGAAAGTTGATACTCTCATAGCTCTATTTTCATATTTTCCAATTTATTCAATGATCTAACAGTTATCACTTTTCCTGTAGTTTACGACATTTTTGTAATTTACATTAATTCGGCTTAATTGACTTAATGCCTATCTTGATGCAAAACTAATTGCTCTGTGACCCAAGTCAGCGAGTGCCTGCGTAGCTCAAGTTTCTAATTTTCTTTTTTGCGGGTGAGGGGTGGAAACCCTCACTCTCAATTATGACTCTGGTTAAATTGTCCTGTTTATTGGGCCAACCACGCCTTGTTGGTTCAGAGTCGTCTCCTGTAGCGTTGTTGTATAGGCATAGCGGTCTTCGACTTTCCCCATTCTATGGAGATACTTTTTGAAGTATCCATGACCGGATAACAGCTGAGTTGTGTAGAAGTCGACTTCTCCGGATTTACGGCTTAACCATAAGTTTTAGTCTTTTTTTAGTCTGTCCGTCCATCTGCCCCGATTCTCATTTTGCATTAAATACGACATCTCGAGTGTGCTTTTCAGTCATTTAGTCTCACAAAATGTTCGCAAATGTTTGTGCGGTTCGGCAACGCGACACTAAGAGCCTGTTACACAGCTCATTTGTATGTTGGTCTCACATTTTTCTCATAAAGAAATACCGTGAGTGTGGTAAAACAATATTTAGAACAACGGCCATTAATATCCTAAAGACCAAATCTATGGGGAAGTATTAAATACCCGCCACATTTTTTTTCTTTTTCGAACTAAACATTCATTAATTAACTAAATCCTTTGCGGTGAAAAGAAATAAATAAAATGCAGGTTCATATTTGCAAACAAGAATAAGAAAGTTAAAGTGACTCAATTTTTTTAATTCATTTATTTATACGCATACATATGTACATATATGTACATACATACATCTTTTTGCATTTAATACTATTACTATTCATTTGAAACCGAGCACTATTTCCACCATCAAAATAATTTCAAACTGTTACGAACAAGAATACATGTTTGCTTTATTAAGTGTGACTGCCGTTTGACAGTAACCCATATTTCGATCGTTCAGTTTGTATTTCAGCTGTAACCTTTGGTAATCCGATATCGACGATTCCGACAAATACATAAGCAGCTTCACCGAGAGAAAAGGACTTTTGCAATTTTCAAAACTACAGATCGATTCAGATCGTCATGCTGATTATTTATGGCATAACTACATATAATATATACCTAGGTACAACATTATTTGTCATTATTGATCCAATTGCTATTTTCAAAAAAATTTAATTGATCCAATTTTTTGTTTAAATATTTATTTTTCAATTTTCCTTCTCATTCATATCTTTGTACACTTATGCGCACTTAAGTTAATCACGCCACATTTATTAATGCTGCGTTCTTGTTGCACGCGTCAACCCGCTATGGGAAGCATGTACCGCGCTCTGACAACAAAAGCTACATTACAACGCTTACTGGAACTAAACATAAATAAAAAATATTGTGCATAGCAATTAACTGCTTTCCAAATTTCCTCGTCTTTCACAGCTGCTGTTGAATTAACAACGAAAGCTATGCTGCCAATAATAATAACAATAAATAAAAAGGAATGTTTAATTAAAATTTATGCGGCCACTCAACCGCGCAGCAATCGTAATTATAATCAACAATTACAAGAAGTTGGCCACTCGAAGGGCGCAGTAGCAGAGGCATCAATAAATTTCATTAACTGCTCCGCGCAGGCGCACATTTTGTTGCAGCATTGTTATGTGCCTTGTGAATAAATAGGTTGCTTCAAAATCAGCCTTCCGCGTAAGTGTAGCAATTAAATGTTTTTGTTATTATTATTCGTTTCACTCGGCGCGACGCGGTTGTGGTTGCCTAATTGATGGCGCGCAAATAGTGGGTGAGTCAACATGCCATGACAAGCAGTTTTCTGAATTGGCAGACGCTACCATATCGAAATATTACTAGGCCATTTAGCCTTGCCTAAGCTATCAGCTTTGTGGAACAGCATGAAAATGGTATTGTGTACTTGTGACGGGTATTATATGTAGCTTCGAAGTTAAAATTTTGGAATATTATAAAGTTTTAGGTTTCTCAAATTTTTATTTTTTAATTTCTAATATGTTGCTTTTGTAGTTGGAAGATTTGACATCACTTTGTATTTGAACAGAATTTTTAACATACATATGTATATCGTGATCAATTTGAACAATTTATCTTTCCAACGGGTTAGAGACCTTCCTCTGCTATTCCCGGCGGGTACTGCGTCGAATATTTTTAGAGCTGAAGTGTCTTTGTCCATTTGGACGACATAACCTAGCCAATGTCAATGTCGCCGAATATCTCATGCAGCTCATCGCTCCATTGAATGCGATATTTGCCGTGCCTAATGCGTAAAGGACTTTCTTTCGTAGTACCTTTCTCTCGAAAACTCGTAACGTCGACTCATCAGATGTTGTCATCGTCCATCCCTCTGCAGCATATAGCAGAACGGCAATAATTAGTGACTCGTAGAGTTTGGTTTTTGTTCGTCGAGAGAGGACTTTGCTTCTCAATTGCCTACTTAGTCCGAAGTAGCACCTGTTGGCAAGAGTTATTTTGCGTTGGACTTCGTACCTGACATTGTTGTTGCTGTTAATACTAGTTCCGAGATAGAGGAAATTATCTACGACTTCGAAGTTATGACTGTTAACATTGACATGATAGCTAAGTTGAGAGTACGACGACTGTTTGTTTAATGACAGGAGACATTTCGTCTTGCCTTCGATCACTGCCAGATCCATCCGTTTTGCTTCCTTATCCAGTTTGGGGAAAGCAGAACTAACGGCGCGGGTGTTGAGGCCAATGTTATCAATACCATCGGCGTACGCCAGCAGCTGTACACTCTTATAAAAGATTGTACTTGCTCGATTAAGTTTTGCAGCTCGAATTATTTTCTCCAGCAGCAGATGGAAGAAGTCCCACGATATAGAGTCGCCTTGTCTGGTATAGAACGGCTCGGAGAGGTCTTCCCCGCTCTTGACGGAGCGTTTTGTATTGCTCAACATCAGTTTATACAGCTCAGAAGCCTACAAATACAGTTTAATATAAGAAATATAATTTAGGGATGATTTCCGTCCTGTTGCATTTTCCTTCTGGAGTGATATGAGCGATTGCCGTGGAGGGCCATTTACGGTATTGTTGACTCCATCTTAAGGTCGTACAAAAATTATCGCCAATTTTGAATTACATATTATACATATTACATATTATATCTATATTCGAGTTTCGATTGTTTTGTTGTGTTAATACTGATTATCATCGCATTTGTTTTAAAGATGGAAGACTAAAAAGCCAAGAACTGTCGGCACTACAATCACAAATCCTTTCGGGCAAGACTTGGCTATTACGCCACTAACTCTCATGCTTTTGTAGAATTACCAAGTGTGGCTTATTCAATTTATTTTCCACCACTTGCAATTAAGCAGCTTAACAAACAAGTTTTTAAAAAAAAATCTAATTACAACTGCAGCAAATTTCAATTTTAACGCAGCGTGATTTGTTTTCTTCTGCCTCCTCTTTTCCATTTTCTAAAATTCTAAATTATTTTTACTCTAATGAATTCTTAAAATTAAAGCTCGTCACAACGTCCACTGATTGCGATCGACATCGGCGAATGCGGGTCTGCCGCCGTTGTAAGTCGGCATTGCTTTAAGCCAATTGAAATGGGCAACGCAATCAAAAACCCATTTTTCTTCACTTGTCATATCGTTGTGGAATCAAACAGGTTTCTAGCTGTGACAAACATACGAAGCTGCCGTGAACATACAGTTTCATAGTTATACTCGTAAATATATTGAATCACGTTAGGTAGGTATGTACATATATATGCAGCTCTAGTAATTTGAGCAGAAGCATTAGATACGCTCCGCCGGCAGCGTTTCTGCTCGCCTCTAATCTTGAAAAAGAGGAGAACAAAGCAGCATGCCTTGAGGCTTTGTTATGCAAAGGACAGAAAACATTAACAACTATAGCAATGGAGTAGCTAGTGCGTATATTCCTCGCTTGAAGATTTAAGCGTTTATTTATTATCATTTGACTCTGACGTATGGTCGCTAATGTAAGTCGGTCATTAAGTATGTGTGTATATTCCTTTATTGTACTCAGCTAATTATTCTATATTTGTTTATATGCTTTTAAGGTTCAGTATATGTTTCCGTGGTGTTGTAATCAAACAAAATAAAATATTATTTAAGTATGTTAGTCTTTGACTTCTTGTTTGTCGCATTCATTGTTTTTAATTATTTGGCAATCTTTATCAGTTGGTTCCGCTTGTACATTACAGTTTGGTTATAAGAATCTCTAGACTAAAGTACTAAAAACTTACAAATACTCTTGGCTTCTGGCTGGGTATTTTTTAACTAGACTACAAGCAAGAAATAGTAAGACTTTATTCAAGACTGAAAATATTTACGACTCTGAAATATTTTTCAAGAATTCCAAAGAATCAGACGAGTGTACCTACGCCAAAATGTCATTGTCGCTTACTAAACAACGCATGCGCAAGCGTAATGCGACACCTTAGCCGAGCTCGTTGCCTTGTAACTTTAGAAGCAGGTGCCGAGTTAAGCCGTTGACTTTTAAGTTTTTGTTCATGAACTCATGTCTGGTTTGTATTAAGAGAAGTAAGCAAAGAAAATAAATATTCAAATTATGGTAAAACATATTTAAGTTATACCAAACTCAAATTGTTGGAAACAGTTATTTTCTGCCTCACAAAGCGGATACGGACCATCTATAAAAAGAATTTTTGTGTTTGTACTGTTAATGATGATTTGCTCATAATTTCTACATTGATATGTGAAAAATTTGACACACCATAGCGCGGATGTGCCAAAAACGCATAAATGGAATATGTTGTATGTGTGAATGTATGTATGTATGTTAAAAATAAATTATTAGGTCTACAACTTTGCTTCAGCCGTTTTCCAATATATGTCTCTAGGGTCAAGCACTGGTCGATTAAATCGTTTAATATCGATCTTGGACATTTGTGTCAACATTAACCCAACAAAATATTTGTAGAGATCTCTTTGCATCCCAAACTTATTCTCAACTGAAAATGTCGCTTTTTGAGCCAAATTCTCGACATTTGCGGGAAATTTTGCTTTTCTTTTTTAATTCCAGGAAAAGTGCGGCTGAGGACCCGTCCACGTTTTACTCAGGCTGACACATGCATAGATACTTGTAATACTATTACTCTACTATTACCATCTATATGATTTCTATTAGGTATTAAAAAATATATTTTAGAATTTTTGTAAGCCAACTTGTGTTAGTTTATAAAAAAATGGATCATAAAGCATTTCGTGTGTTAATTAAGCATTGCTTTTTGAGGGAATAAGGGAAACACGTTTGTACCGTTTTTATACAATAAAGCCTTAAATTTACCAAAAAAAAAACGGCGGAGGCAAAGTTGTAGACCTAAAATTAAAAAAAAGAAGCAACATATACGTATTTACTACAAAAAGCAAGTATTTATACAAAAACGATGATCTATTCGTTTAAAAATTACTAATTGACAACGAGAACATTATTTTAAGATGAGTGTAAAATAGAAAATTCCTATACAAAATACTGGTGTGGGTCTATAATCAATCGTTGTTTCTGTACCAGAAGCTTTGTAATGATATAGTTTGAAAAAAAAACTGAATTTAATCCAACAAAATTTGAGTTTTGCGGTGCATCACAAAACAAAAAAAAAACAAAGTTGCTATTCTATAACTCGGTTAACCTAAGAAAAATTATGAGAAATGAAAATAAGTAAGTTATAGGTATTAAATATAGTACGTAGAAAAATAATGTATTATTTTGGAATAGTTATATAGTTAAAATGCTATGTGGTACAGAACTATCGGATGAAGAGCGGGGTAGGATAATTGGAATGCACGTAGCCGGCATAAGCTTTGGACATTGCTGCGTCAGTGAACCGACATCGTAATACAGTTTCAAATTATTGGGTTGTCAAAAAAGTCTTGCGGTATTTTTATTGAATCAATTCGTGTGGCACCCATACATCGAGCTTCTTAGTGACTCCAAGCTTCTTCAAATGGTTTATAACGGTTTGATGACTACTATGCCGGTCTCTTTCGACCAATTCAGCGATTTTATCGCAATTTTCGACGACAGGCCTTCCGGAGCGTGGCGCATCTTCGACCACCTCTACACCAGAACGAAACTGTTGAAACCATCCTTGTGCGGTGGAAATGGAAACTGTATCGGATCCATAAACTGCACAAATTTTATTGGCGGCTTGAGATGCATTTTTGCCTTTATCGTAGTAGTACTGTAAAATATGCCGTATTTTCTCTTTATTTTGCTCCATGTTTGCGACGCTATAACTCACGAACGACTTAAAAGAAACGACAATCAATCAAACACGTGTTAGCGCGTGAAATGAGCTTTCCAAAAAGGTATAGCATGATCCGATGCGACGAACTACGCGCTTTCAGCGCCAACTAGCGAAAATACCGCAAGACTTTTTTGACAACCTAATATTAGAAAAATCCTTAACAATTATGGTGTCATAAAGCGTACTGGTCGGTTACCAGCAATTGATAAGCGGACCAAGAGACGCATTCAACACTTAGCAATTAGCGAAGATTTGAGTTGCAGGCAGATAAAAGTAGAATTAGGCCTACCAATCACTAGACAGCGTGTTCAGCAAATTATGAAGCATGCATTAGGCCTTAAGTTTGAATCAAAACTAGCTCAGCCGCGAATGAAAAAGCAACATAAAGATTCTGCTATTTTTATTTTGCGACAAATATCGGTTTTGGGAGGAGGAGTTTGAAAATGTAATTTTTAGTAACGAAAAAAAATTTAATTTGGATGGTCCAGACGGTCATCACAAATATTGGAGAGATACACAACATACAAAAGAGACTTGGTATACGCGAAACCATGGTGGAGTGGTCTGTAATGGTATGGGCTACGTTTAGTTCCAAAGGGACATCTCATATGTTTTTTGTATACATACTACTACTGAATAGTGAGCTCATTTCTTTTGCTGAGAATTTTCATGAAGATAATTGGATATTTCAGCAAGACAACGCCCCCATTCCTGTGTCTCGCACTATGAAACTATTTTTACAGTCCCGGAATATCCAATTATTGGATTGGCCAGCTTTGAATTCTGATCTGAACCCCATAGAGGACCTTTAGGGTATACTTACTGCTAAAGTATATGCACATGCCAAGCAGTATGATACTATTAAGGAGTTAAAAAGTGCCATTGTATCAGAGTGAGAGAAAATTTAGCCAACTACTTTGCAAAACTTAGTAGGGTCCATGCCACGAAGACTGTGCATGGTAAAACTGCAAAAGGGTGATACTATTACATACTAAAAATATTTAAAACATCAATTACTTAAAGTTTTTTTATTATATACGTGTTAAACTAGCATTGGATATGAATTTTAAGAAGTTTTCTATTTTGCACTTATAACTATTTTCTATGGGATTAATGTAAAATATTTTTTTTTTTATTAAAAAAATTATAAATAATTATAATTTTGTTTTTATTTAATACATCTTATAAAGCCATAAATAAAACTGTAAGTCATCAAAATATATTTTGTGTTTTTGATACTTTAAATTTAAGTTATTTTATTGGACATATAATTCTTTTACGAAGGTAGCAGATTCTAACGCACCATTTAGTTGACGCCACCAGGAGGCGCTAGATTCAAAAAGCTTGCAAAAATCTTTTTATTTTGGGAACGCACCTTGTACATGATTCCAGTATGTAAATTGCATTTACCACCTCTGCGTTGACCGTATTGTAGAGCGATCTAGAAGAAGAATTTATGCGAGTATTAAATGAGAAAAATATAATAAAAAACAATAACAAGAAAATACGTTAACTTCCGTTGCACTGAAGCTGTTATAAACAAGCTAACTTTATTAATTTCTAGAATACTGGTCTTATATTTTAAATATATGAGTGTACGAATCATTCGTTAAAGCGGCCTACTAGTCGCACGTTTGAAATATTGATGTGCCATCCAACTAGATAAAGCTGTCATCCTTAAAAATAAACACCAAATTGACGCGCGAAGAGAACTGTCAGATAGAATAGAACAAACGGGCAAATAGAATCACGCCTAAGCTTTGAGTGTGTTACCTGCCAGCCTATGTAGAAGCAACCACATATTCAACCGGACTGAGGGATTTCGTGTGGGTAGCAGAGGTATTTCCATGGCTCACATAAACCATTACACATATTTTATGCAGACATACTTATTTACGTATAAGAATTTTATATATAAGAAAAGTGCAATAATTCAGACGCTTTGGTGGGCTGCGATGCCTCTTTGGCTTAGAGGTTGCATTATGAAAATTAGAATAGATGGAGACTCGTTAAATTAATCTGCAAAAGTGACAAATACGCGTAGGGAGCGAACGAACTAATCAGATTAATAGCAACTTGATATGGCAACGAAAACTTCTACTTTTGACAGCAGCATTTGGTTTCTATAACTCACTCCATAAGTAAGCGAACGACTACGCACGTCAATCCAAGCTCCCAAAAAAATCGAATTGAATATATAAGCTTAAATAGATCCATGATAGTTCGGAATGTACACAATCGCGACAGGCAATGCTATGTGGAAGGCGCGTTACTACGGCAATGTGACCAGCACTTCTAAATACGAACACTTATCGCTTTCCAGCACAAAGCAAAAAAGTTAAATCATCGCAATTTATCAGCAGCTTTAGTAGAAGAAAAATAAACAAGCCGGCGACTGATTAAAGGTGTAACAGCAGGTGCGCTGCTCTCCATTCTCTTTATTGCTTACTCTTTTGTACTCTTTCTGTTTGTAAATGAATAATCTCCAACTCTCGCTGAAGTTCGTTCACCTCTTAAGCGTATTAATAAATTTAAAAGCTCTAAACAAAGCCAAAAATAAATAATTGCATTTGTGGGTGACCTAGTAACTTAGGTGTATGAAGAAAATGCGGAATAATAATTAACATCACTTATCCGTAAAAAAATGAATAAGATTTTGCACACGTTTTCAAAACCTTAGGCGCCAGCGTATCGAATTTTGAATGTGTCAGCGAGTTTACTGGCATACATAGCTTTTCTTATATAATCGGCTAAACTTTCCTGAAGAATAAAGAAAAAGATAAAAAAATATATAAGACAGATAAAAAAATTATTTTGATTTTGTCAATTGTCAGATTAATCAGATACCCTTTTATATTATGTGTTGTTTGTATTTCCAAAGCGGTATTTTCAATTTAAGAAGTTCTTCGTATACTACCCATTTCTACCAAATATACTTTAATTTAAATGATAGTTATTGCAGTGGTATTTTGCGGGAGTTTTAAGGCCGCGGTTTGATTATAGTTATTTCTCTCGATGATTATTTCTGTAATCTGCTTCCATTCAAGAGCAAATCTTCT
The DNA here is from genome assembly GCF_023373825.1 of Bactrocera dorsalis. NCBI lineage: Eukaryota > Metazoa > Arthropoda > Insecta > Diptera > Tephritidae > Bactrocera > Bactrocera dorsalis. The sequence goes on along the minus strand of NC_064304.1, from coordinate 49,000,309 downwards.
GCTTACCACACACAGCCAATAGAACTAAAAGAGATTTTAAGCAAGCAGTTAATCAAGTGAAGCATTTCGAATACGCATATTACTAATATTACTATTCTTCCACATTTTTTCTTAGTTTTTGCATTCTTCGCTGAAGCTGTCTCTAACTTTGAAGCTTGTTAATAATTCTGAGAATCTAACTTTTTCGGTATGACCATGAGTCGTTTTATTCTCATGGTGTAAGAGAATTATTGCTACGCAATTTGTTATACGGGATGGTGGTACATATCCCTGAGTGTGTACCACCATGTGTACTATCAGAAGGGATAACCGCTCGCTACGCAATGAATTAAATAACGAGAAGAGGCAATACAGTAAACTGTCAAATTGAATATTAATTGTTCGTAGTTTTTCTATGTTGCCTTGTGTTTTGTTGACACTTCCTATCTGTCACAGTTTAAGCCGAGACTCCTTGATGGAGAACAAAATATAATGGTACTACATCATTCACCAAAAATGGCGGTTGGCTACACAATTGTGTATGATCACTAGCTGGTTGACATGTATAATCCAAATATTGGTGGACGGTTTGATCACATTTAAATATGGAACACTTTTCAGTTTGGAAATACATGGTAGGGTTGATTTTATCTTTTGATTTTGCTGAAATGTTGCCATCAGCTCCCATGCTCTGCACCTTTGGTGAAACTTTAAGATAGCCTAACGGTAACCAGTATAGGCTATTGAGTTGCTTTCAAATACCACTTACAAGTTAAATATATTTATGAGCATGTGGACATAATAACCATTAGTTTATCAAGGTTAATGGGGCTCAATGGACATTCAATTGCCACCCCAATCAATTGGCAACATTTAAGTGAAACGAGTGAAAAGTCGTGAAGCGCAAATCGCGCGACGAGAGATTGCAAAGTACTTGGCAATGTGTGTGTATCCATGTGGCACGCATAACAATAAGGCAAACATTTGCTGCCACCGCAGCGCAAATGCCGCGCTGAAGAGCTGTGCAACTTGCCACTATTTACAAACAAGCAGTTGAGGAAAAGTCAATTGATCTTGCTAGTGGCAGCAGCCGCAAATTGTGCAGCTCGTAATGTGCAACATGCGACAATTGGCGACAACAACATCATGACGACAAACAGTTTTTGTTACTAGCTTTCATATGTTGTTTGCGTTGGTTGTTGTTCTCTTTTGCCGTCTTTGTGTCCTCCTCAAATAAGTGGCAGACGCCATTACTTGGCTGGAACATGCCGACAGGCTAGAGTTCAATGAATGCAACTCACGCAGTGGCGGTACAAATGGTAGTCCATACAAATGCGTATAGCTTGACGGCATCAGCATGGTGCGTGGCATGCAACAGTCGCCACAAACGCGTCAGTTCCTACAGCTAATGTGTTGTCACAGCCGGTTGGTGGGTTGAACAGTCCGACGGTCGTGTTTGCAACAAACTGCATAGGTACGTATGTATGTGCATATCTATGCGACCAACTGGCATGAGTAAATAGAAAATTGTCAACAGCACGCACAACGGGGGCAACGTAAAAAACCAAAACACATAAACAGCCACAAGAAGTTGGCGTAAAAGAAAAGCCAAAGAAAAAAAGCGAATGGAAAAAACGAAAGCAACTTTTTTCCACATTTTTCCGCAGCGTGCTGCATACTACATTTTTTGTCTATATTTGCCATGTCTGCAGCAAAAGTCGTAGTCGCAGTCGCGGCGCATGCGCAACACACCCAGCTGTTAGACCACGCATATTTGCCACTACGGTTTCTGTGTGCATTTGAGTGGGATTGTGTATGTATTTGCTTTTACCATTCAGTCACTGCAATACACACTTCGAATGCGTTCAAATAAATGCTTAATAAAAAGATTGAATTTCATTAATTGTAAAACAAACTCGAACGCAGCGAGTAAACTATTTACAAAAGCAACAACATTGACTGAATCAGTGGCAACAACTTATGCAGCAGTTAACGCTAAATGTACGTAGCAAAATACTACATGGGCGCACCATGTGCAACGGGGAGGGGTTATAAGACCCGAGTCTTTGCTTTGCTGTAATCGATTGGTTCACAATAGCATGGGGTTATGAACTCTGATGATTCTTTCCAATATCGCCATTTCTGTTCATACAATAATTACTTCATTTTATGTTATGTAATTCTAAGAATTCATATAATTATGTTTAGTATAACTTTGCTGAGCTTTTATAACACTAAGAAGGCGAAACAAATGCTTCTACTATTATATCATTTGTGTTTCTATCCAAAACTTTGACCAGTTTTACATTGAACTTGCGTTTATTCTTTATTTTTTTCTTTCAAGTACTTTTGCAAAAGCTTAACTGATGAAAATAATTGCATAAATGGTTTCGGAGCTTTAATGTAAATTAACTCAATAACAAATAGGCATTTAGATTGTTGTATTGAAAGGAACGGTAGTTGTTTTGTTTGCGGGTTATTGCTCGATAGTATTCAGTTAGGCAGGTAAGGAAATGAATATTAATTTGCAGAATTTTCTTGAATTTTTATTGAATATTAAGTTCATGTTGTATTTTTAAAAGTAGATGGTAAACGTATTGAGTGATATTTAATCTACCGTTGCAGACAATGGTTTGAGAATAATTTAGTTAGAAAACAATAGTAAATATAATCTAACTCCCGTCAGCCTGCACAACAGTGAGAAGTTGATAAAATTTAATAAAAGTTAATAAAATAAGCTATAATTGGATAGTCTTCTTCTTCCAGATTATAGAAAGTTTCGGGGAGTCTTAATGGTTTCAGGGACAACCTGATCTAAATATATCTAATTTTTAGCTCAAAATCTGCTGCTTTTGTGAAATGCAAGTTTCTTGGGAAAAGAAGGAGCAGTGAAAATGGTATACTGGCTCGGTCAACATCGCTTAGATGTTACAAGCGAAAAGTCAGAACAAAAGAACATTTGCCAGAAGTTAAAAATACATACATATCGCTCATTTGCTGCAAGACCGGCATAAATCAAAAAACGTGATTTTTGAGTTAATGCTGCAGAATTGTTCGTTATATCAGACTTCATGTTGAGTGAAAAATTCATATGAATACCTCTTATATGCTCCGCTTGAGAAGAGGTGTAAGGTTGAAGTCACCGTGTACGGTTGGAGTCAGTTGAAAACTTTTAACGCGTTTTCTGGAAAATCGATTTTTTTGACTTATGCCGGTCTTGCAGCAAATGAGCGATATATCGAAATATAATTTTTAAGCCGGGTTAATACAAGATCCAGTCAAAAACGTGGTGATGACACCAAACAAAAAAAATCGTTTCAGTTATTTGTGGGTACAGTATGCAAAGCAAATCTCGTACTATTCAGGGAAACTTGAAACAGTAGAAAATATATTTTGGTACTATGCAAGTCTTCGCTTTTCTGACAACGTGGGCATTTATGCTTGTCACCATTGCTGTGCGGAGTAAAGTAGCTGTATATGGAGTGCTTTGCAGTCTGCCTTCAAGCGCTGGCTGTCGCACCATCGTAGACTGGTATGTAAGTGTTGTTGCTAATGCTTTTCGCGCGCACAATGTGGTTGCAGACATTAATTTCACTTCAGCAAACATTTGCACAGCCGGCTGAGCCAAACGAACATCGCTAACATGCCTTATTGTAATACAAACCTTATTAGATTGCGATGTTAACAGATACAGACACACACACATACATACATCTGTCTGCTACCCGTCGCAGATGCGGTCGTGGTCTCTGATGTCTGTGACAGATCACACAAATGTGTTGCATTTTTAATCAGAGCGATCGATCAAACGGTAGTTTTGTGTCCAGTTTCAGTTTTGTATGAGTTTTGTTGTTGTCGCGATGTTTTGAGTCAGTAAGTTGTCTTTGTATGGATAAGTAACTTTGCGTTACGCTTAAGTCTGCTATGTGGTTTTTATTTAATTTTCTGTTTCCTGCTCCGCTCTGCTCGCTCCCCTGGGCTGCGTGGCGTTTTATGCACTCATTGCGCTATGCATGACATGTGATCCCAATGATAAAAATCAATAGCGCACATGAACTGTTGCAACAACACACATTTCTCCGTACATTCGAACGAGTGTTGATTTGCTCGTGGTTTTCTCTTTATTTCTGGTTTGTTTTATAGTTTCTGCGCTTTCTTTGCTTTTATCATTTCACCTTTTTATTTTAAAGCGTCGTCGTTCGATCATATAATGCTTCAATATAATGGTGTAGGCCTCTTAAATACCTATACACACGATATATGGCTAATGACTTTGCTTAATTGAAAAGGTATTATTTTTAACACCCTATACTTTCAATAGCTATAATACGTGGCTAATTGCTGTCCTTAATGTAGTGTCCGTTGGAGAAGCACTTGGGTCACCTTTTCTCAATTTTTGGATTCAGTTAAAAAACTCTGTAAAAAGAAAGAAGATTTATAAAATATTATGTGTGACAATGTATGTACATATACATACATTTTAATCCTGAGGGGAACGGCTCTCCACCATCGCTGTTCAATCATCAAAGTGGGGTTGTTATTTTTTATTTTGCTCTAACCTCTAACTTCAATATCCCAATAAAAGTTTGGAATTTACCCGCCAAAATAATATGTTGTTTCCGTTATTCTCCCTTTACTATAAAACTTAATAGATTAATTGATTCCTCCAGTTCTCAATAAAATATTGAGTTTTTACAACTAAAAAAATTGCCTATTTTTTATGACATGTGTGAGAACTATTCATAAACAACCCGTTGTTAGGCATACAATGCTACTTCCTTATAATTTCTTAGTAACAATTAGTATGATTTTAATCGCTTCAATTGCAGTTTTACCATTCACCTAAATATCATTTTCTTAGTAAGTTTTAGCTTAGAGGAGTTAGCAACAATGAAAAACAACAAACAGCCTCGGATGAGAGACCCCCCTTTTGACGACGACCGTGGCAAGGTACCATCTTCTATAAGAGTGTACAACTGCTGGCGTATGCCGATGATATTGATATCATCGGTCTCAACACCCGCGCCGTTAGTTCTGCTTTCTTCAGACTGGGCAAGAAAGCAAAAGAAATGGGTCTGGCAGTGAACGAGGGCAAGACGAAATATCTCCTGTCATCAAACAAACAGTCGTCGCACTCGCGACTTGGCACACACGTCACTGTTGACAGTCATAACTTTGAAGTTGTAGATAATTTCGTCTATCTTGGAACCAGCGTAAACACCACCAACGATGTCAGCCTGGAAATCCAACGCTGGATTACTCTTGCCAACAGGTGCTACTTCGGACTGAGTAGGCAATTGAAAAGTAAAGTCCTCTCTCGACGAACAAAAACCAAACTCTATAAGTCGCTCATAATTCCCGTCCTGATATATGGCTTGGACGATGACAACAACCGATGAGTCGACGTTGCGAGTTTTCGAGAGAAAAGTTCTGCGAAAGATTTATGGTCCTTTGCGCGTTGGCCACGGCGAATATCGCATTCGATGGAACGAGATATACGACGACATTGACATAGTTCAGCGAATTAAAAGACAGCGGCTACGCTGGCTAGGTCATGTTGTCCGGATGGATGAAAGCACTTCAGCTCTGAAAGTATTCGACGCAGTACCCGCCGCGGGAAGCAGAGGAAGAGGAAGACCTCCACTCCGGTGGAAGGACCAAGTGGAGAAGGACCTGGCCTCGCTTGGAATTGGCGCCACGTAGCGAAGAGAAGAAACGACTGGCGCTGTTGTTGACTCGGCTATAATCGCGTAAGCGGTGTCTACGCCAGTAAAGAAGAAGAAGAAGAAGTTAGCAACATGATTTCTTAATTTCGAAAATATGAATAAAAACACAAAATATTTAATGTTGTACACCTTAGATTCTTTGCTCACTGTCCATTCCAAAGCTCGCTCCATTATATTGTTTGCTCTGAAAGTAGAGCATTGCCATGTTGCAGCGCAGACGAATGCTTGCGACAGTCACTTAAACAACAAATAAAAAGCAAAAGCATACATGCCTAATAATGAAGTGAAACAGCAGCAAAAACAAAAGATCGCGGCTCTTCAAAGCCTTGCTCGATCTTATTTCTATGATTATGGCTGACAAACTAGCAACAATAAAATACTTAGAGTAACCCCATTAACCGCAAAAATACACACTTGGTCTGCTCAGAGTCGTTGCATCTTTGTTAGAAAGAAATTTCAGAAATATCAACCATTGCCGATGGCGACAACGGCAGCAGCAGCCGACGAAACAGTTACCACCTGTGAACCGAACTCCCACGCCCCCAAGTAGAATGAAGGCTGCACAGCAACTGGCCACTGAGGGGAGCAGAAGTCAAGCGGCAGAGACAATGATGCCATGCGAGCAGCACTCCAAAAACAGAAGACGAAGAAAGTAAACAACTGCTGCCGCGCAAAAGTAAAATATATGTTTGTATATAGAAATAAAAAGAAATCGGCAAAAAATATGTTTCATACCAACGACGTTGCTGTCACTGTCGGCTAAGAAGCCAACAAGCAAAACTTTAAACAGCCACAACATCAGCGGCGCCTAAGCCTTAATCGGCCCCGAGCTCAGAGCTCCGCATTCCGCGGCTTCTAAGTGTAGATTTATTCACGTCGCTGCTTGCTTTAGCAACACTATAGCAACACTTTTTGATTCCACTGCAGCAATAAAAAGGCAGGCCGAACAATAGCATGAAGGTAATTCCAACAGACGCTGGCGATGAAAGATTTGTATCGCGTGAATTATTGCAATAGCGATCTGCTTTCTGGTTGTGGCAAATTCATTTGTCTTTCACGGCTGCCGGTGAATGCTCATTCTCCTTTTTGTAATTTTCGTTTTTTTTTTTGTTCGAGTTATTTGTTTTGGTATTTAGTTCACTGTTGTTGCTCTTCTGACTTTGGCATTGAGTGTTGCTGGGCATGTTTTTAGTTGTTTGGTTGGGGCATGTTGCAAAAGGTCTACACGTTTGGCGCCAAAAGGGCAACAGAAGCATGAATGAATACTCAATGAATAAGCGTGTAAAGAGCGTTGATAAACTGCACTTGTTTATATTTTATTGTTTAGCTTAGTGAAAGTGGAAATGAAAATTGATTTTGGTTACGGCTCTAAAACTTTGAACGGATGATGTTTACGCGGAATGGTTTGACTCAAATTAAGGAATTACCCTTTTAGTAAGCAAGGCTGATGTGACCCTGAAGCCTCACTGCATAAAGTTACGCAAAAGCGCAACTAATGGGCTTTTGTGTGAGAAGTTGTGGACATCATTTAACTACCAATTTTTATAGATATAGAAGAATTATCAAGCTGGCCATCTCGACCGCAGCCTGGAACGCCATGATAGAGAGAGGAACTAACGAGGAGTTTGGAACATCACCAACATATGTGGGTGGGTTAGTGCAGCTAGTGAACAGACTTTACTTTTACGATACAAGAAATGGAAAAACAGCACGTCAGGGTTTCATTTCACAAACAAAACAAGAAAAAGCGTTAACTTCGGCTGCACCGAAGCTAATATACCCTTCACAGGTGCATTTATTTGGTAATGGAAGCTATATGCTATAGTAATTCGATCTGAACAATTTCTTCAGAGATTACATTGTTGCCTTAGAAAATAATCTATACCAAATTTCGTGAATATATGTATGTATCTTGTCAATGGCAAAAGGTTTCCATACCAGCACCAGATTCCGATCGTTTAGTTTGTATAGGAGCTATATTGCTATAAGTAAGCCGATCTGAACAATTTTTTCGTATATTACATTATTATCTTAAAAAATAACCTGTGCCAATTTTTGTGAAGATACATTGTCAAATATAAAAGTTTTCCATACAAGAACTTCATTCCAATCGTTCAGTTTTTATGGCAGCAATATGTTATAGTGGTCCGATAACGGCAGTTCCGACTAATGAGCAGTTTTTTGAAGAGAAAATGACCTTTGCAAAATTTCAAATTGATATCTTAAAAACTGAGGGACTACTTCATATATATACAGTCAGACACCCAGACAGACAGACAGTCATGGCTAAATTGACTCAGCTCAACATACTGAGCATTTATATACATATATACTTTATAGGGTACCGACGCTTCCTTTTGGATATGATAAACTTAATATACCCTGTACAGGGTATAATGTTAGGGGGAATCGTCAAAATATAGAATATAAACTCTCCGGCACCAAGTTAGAATGGGCTCAGCAATTACCCTTTCCATCTGCGTAGATCCGAATAACATGTTGCTATAGTGCTTAATACTTTTGTTTACCTAACGGTTGTTTAAATACGGATAATATAAATAATTAGGATGACGAGTTGAGTTGAATTCCGAGCGACTTTCTGTCTATTCGTCCATCTGTCTATCCCTCCGTGCAAGCTTTTAGCTGAGTAAAAATTTAGAGATCGTAATGAAACTTAGTCCACGTGTCGCTTCAGCAAAGAAAGGACGAGTTCGTAGCCGTAATTGATATAATTAAACACTAAACTACTTGTGGTCAGAAATTAAAAAAAAAAACTGGGAATGGCTCCGTCCTCTAATAATTAATAAATAATTTATACATTAAATCTCCTAAACTTATAAAGCTCCAATAACCAAATTCGCTTAGGTCTAATCCAATAAGAACTTCGGATAAAACTTGACAAGTACTTCTTTCTTTCTCGCGTATTAAAATTTGTCAAAATCCAAAACTGTTTATACCGAATAATTATGTATGCATAAGACGGAATTGTTACTTTTTATTGAAATTCGGGAAAAATGATTCTTTGATAATAAAATGGATTGAATCGGGTCAATACTTCCCTTAGCCCCACATACTTAAATTAAAAATTTTCGAACCTGCAGTTGATTCTATACCACATTTATCGACCAAGGTGGGATTCATTTTATAAAATTGAGAGAACGTATTTCTTTTTTAATAACAGTGAATATGCCTTAGCCCCCATACAACTAATATTCAGGATTTTTAAACGTCTAGCTGACGTTACTCCATCTATTTGTTTGTCATATATTTGTAAAACTGCTTGAAAAATAAGTTCTCAATAATATCACATTTGACGATGATTTTCGTATAATTTTCGCTGATAGGAAGTAAAATTTAGTAACAAAACTAAGTGAGTCTATGACCTTCAAAATACGTTAATATGATACCAGTTCGGATTTCCGCTCTCGTCAAACAAAGAAGTATAACACTTTCGAAACATTTTTTTAATATAAAGTTTTGCCAACACCTGAAGGTATTTGCCTTTGATTGTTGCAAGTGGCAAGAGTATAAAATTCTCGGCTTCACAAAAACTTAGTTCTTCCTTATTTGTTTAATATTTCTTCATAGAAATTCTATACAATTTTCTTCGAATGATATATTTTATGGTAGCATTGGTTTAATAAAGCGATTTTAACAATGTCGTAACAAAAGCATTCCTCTCTCGTATCAATTCAACTTAACCTCCCTGAGGAGGTTCCCACCGCACAGAAACATTTACATTCGACTCGAATAATATCAAAGGATAGCTTGCGGACACCTCTTCACGATTTTGTGGCACTAAATCACAGCCGAAGACAAACAAATGCGAGATACAATGACTCAATGACTAGGCATTCATGTTGTTGTTTTTGTCTTTGCTGCGCAATAAATGCGGAAAAATCACATAAAATTTCAATTTCTATTTCTATTTTAATTTTAAACCCGACTCAGACTATTTAAATAACCCTCATCGTCAACTAAAATACCCAACAACGTGAACTTTTGAGTGGGTGCGTTTGTAACAGTGCTTACGCAAATTGCGCACACTCGTTATTGACAATTGAAATTTGCTGTGAAATTAGCCAAACAAAGTGTCGTGTTCAAACAATTAAGCGCCGACAGGCAAACTCTGTGTTCGTACTCACGAAGGCACGCGGGCGATGAACCAAGAGATGTCATGAGACCACAGCTAGACAGCATTGCATGGAAACAATAGCCGATTGCATTCACAGCGTTGGAGCGTTGGAAGTCGCGTAGCGCAAACAATAACAATAACAGCACTTGGACGTCTTTCAAACGCCAGTGTGATGTGCGTTTTTGGCTACAGAAAAGGTTGCTTTGTGGCTTAAATAGCCGGATTGGTAATTGCGAAATAACGATTTGCAAAAGTGAACATTTAAACAGCCATTAATGGTCAAAAGCTGCAACAATAAAATGCAAAGCGTGCGACTGTAATTGTTAAAACCCAATCGCCAACTGTTGGCGAAAAGTAAAACAAAAGGTTTGAGCGACAAATTTTTTGCTGGTTTATTTAGGCTCCGATTGCCACGCTTTGAACATCTAGTGTGGCCGCTTGCCACATATGTCGAAAGGTGTTGACAAGGCATTTCCCGATATGCAGTGCGCATGCACGTGAGGCGTATATGGAACAAGGCTGCAAATCTAGCAATATTCCCAGTCAGGCTCCCTCTTCCGCTTATACTTTAAGCCACGAGCGGAGTAGAAAATTTGCATGACATTGCGCCATATGCGGAACACAGCCAAAAAAACGAACATAAACTGATACAGCGCTCAATGCGCTCTGCGTGTCCGATAATCCGCAGCACAATCAGACACCGCTGCGTAGAAAGTAAAAGGAACTAGCAGAGCCTAGGCTATACGTCGCGTCTACGCCACATCTCCAGATTTCCACCGCCCAAATATCAATGCAACGTGTGTGGCATTAACGATTTGTTGACTCTTGGGTTCGCTGTGATTGCTGTTTATTTCCTCCATGTGCTTGGCTCAGACGCGCTTTCAAAGCGCTTCGTTTCGTTTTGCGTGAGGGCGTGCTTAGTGAAATTGAATGTTAGCTCATAGTGTCGTTGTTATTGTCGCAGTATTTCCTTTTCATTGCTATTTTATTATTATTGATTTCATTTAATTTTTAAGTACCTTTTCACTTTCTGTCATCAGATTTGGGAGTTATCATTGTGACTGTGTAAGCTCCGCAGTTTTTCCAATGGCTTAGGCGTTTTGCTGATGAAATTTGTAATATTTCATTTACATTCGATATTTTTTATTATTATAATAATTTTCAATAGTTATCTTAAAAATTTAAGTTAAGATTTCAAATATTTTAAAGTTTCGAAAATCCCTTAATTTTTATGCTATGAAAACCATGATGTGGACCTTAATATAGATAGAAAATAAGCCAAATTCAAACTAATATTTTTCTTCATTTTGTTTCGCAGGTATCTTATAATCCTTGGATCTTGAAAACATATAAAGGTAAGCCAATTTAAATATTTTAAATGCAATATATGTATGGCTTCTTCTTTTATTCGGATATAACTTGAGTTTTACTATAGGAAAAGTGCTTGGTATCGCTCTTTGTTTAGTATAATCCGAGTAAAGTAGAAATATCTAATTTTCTTAGCAAAACAATCAGGCAATCACAAAATTAAGTAGACAACATATTTTTTTTTTTTGACATCAAGTAATCTTTCCAACAGAGAAAAAAAAGAGAAAGCAGGCAGACAAGTAAGGGGCGGGACGAGATAGGTGACTTTTAAGTCCAGTTTTCCAGCGGCTTTAACTTTAAATGATTTAGAAATATTTTCCGAAAAAATTTACATAAATGAATTTGATTTTTCAACTCCAATAAATTGTTATTTGTTTTCAAATGCTCAGCAGCGCCGCTTGCTCCCACCATTTTCACCTAACAATCGAATCAGCAATTTGGGCTTTAAGCATGATAATCTCTGCTTGCGAGAACAAAGTGAGATGAGCGATGATCAGTTGTACTAGGAGTACTTACTGCTCGATGATATAAAAATGAAGTTGAAAAGGAAAGAAAAACAAAAGGTACTTTAGACGCTCATGAACCCTCAGCGCATCACAACAAATTTAACTGTGCGGACACTGTAATTGTTTTAGAAATCTAACGACATGTAAAAAATTAGATAGGCTTAGATTAGTGAGTGTAGCCTAAAATTCCGCGGGTACCCGAATGGACCAACTTCGATGAAGACGCAGACATGTGATGAAACTGAAAAACTTTTCTAGTCAAACTGCTGGCTAAATTATACTGATACTGATTATCCGGTTGTTGCTGGTCACCTTTCAGAACTTGACTTGAACAATTTTTGTCAGAGGCAAACGCCAAAATTTTGTTAATTTTTTCACTTGTCATATTTGTACCGGCATTCGCATCGCGGGGAGAATCAGCTGACCCGATCTGTTTTTGCAGTCCCATTTCGGTTAATATAATTTCAAGCTGCATTTTGCATCACCATTCACCGAATAACAAACGTCACTGGTGCCGTCTCATTTATGAGTTCGCGTTCGCGTAGGTTGTGATTTTCTTATTATGCCAATATTTATTTACGTGTTTTTGTCGCCAATAATTGACACAGTATTTGTGACGCGACCGCATCACCCAGCCATCGCTAAATTGGCTATTGCGCGCGTAACGTGAGCGTGCAAAATTGCTTTTATCCGGCCGTAGCATTCCACTTAAGCATGTTGCAATTCTATGTGGCAGTATATAGTTTTAGCTCAGCTTAGTTTGACTCAGCTCCGCTCAACACGTCTTAATTTGGTGGCTTAGTTCAATAACGATCGTGTGCAATTGCATCGAATTCAATTGAAGTTGCTTTGCCACTAAGATCATTTTAGTCGGTTTGTGTGACGTACCCGTTCGCATCAACCTACTGATCTGGCTAAATCACGCTCGGTATATTTCTTTCTTTCGCCTACATTCGGATGACTCGTTTACCATATTGTTGGCAAATCTAACGGTTGCTGTCTATTCCATTTGCGACGCACAGATTGAAAATGCTAATTCAGTGAGCAGTGCGATCGCATCATCAGTGTTCGATCATTCGATCTCACATTGCCAGCCAAATATGTAGTAAGTATATATACATATGTACATTGTAGATCGGCGGGTTAGCGATGTTGTTGTAATTACATTGATGATCGCAATAATGTTGTTGATGCGATGGATCTCAATAATGATATTCCCAATTTCGTTGATCAACGTAATGTTTTTATTTATTTAAAGTTGGCTTCTGCGCTACGTCAGCTGGCCAAATGGATCTGTGAATTGGTCGTGTGTTCGAACAATTTTGTCAGCAAATTGTGACGTGCGTTCTTTACTCGTCTTTCTTTTATGTTAATTATTGTTTTTCTTTTTATGTTTTTGAAATCCTATTTTTATGCTTACGCAACATATCGCCATTGAGTATAATAGTTGTGTTAACTTAATAGTTAAACGCCACTTAGCAAAAATCTATAAAGTGGGATAACTAAGTTCCATTCTTAAAGAAGTCTAATCCGGTATCCCTTATATAAAGATTGCCGTTTCACTGGTTGAGTTTATATCACATTTGAGTTGATTACGTTGATTTTAATAAAAATGGATCGGATGTGAAGCAGAATATTCATATGTAGCAAAGAGACTAAGTGATTCTACGACCCATAATATAAGTAAATAAGATGCCAAATATGATTACAATCTCTGCACTCTTTCATGAAATAATGAATATTGAATACTTTCACAACATGTTTACTACAAGTTGTACCAAAATACATACATATAATATAAAATATTTATAAGATAAAATGTTCGGTTACACCCGCACTTAGGCCTTCCTTACTTGTTTTTTACTATATTTTCTTGATTATTTTAATGCCTTCCATTCATCGCTCAGAATGCGCACCGCTGATTTTCATTGAATTGCAAATTCGGCATTGACGTTCGCTGTTTGTCCAATGTGTTAGAATCGGATGTCAGCTTTTTTCTGGGGTGCAGGTAAAATTCTTGGGAGCCGGGTGCGTGATTGAATTCAAATTACAATCCAAATACATATTTTACTTGGCACCCAATTTTTTCTTGCTGAGACAATAGAGCCGATTTGCTTATCCGTGAAATTCCTTAAAAAATTAGTAGTTGCTTATGAATGTTTTGTGACATACAAACATACATATATACTATACGAGTGATAGCGTATCGTTTTGGTCAAACTGGGACGTATTGTCCACAATTCCACTTATTATTTCCCACAAACTTTTAATTGGCGTCATGCGAGATGTATTATTTCAAAATTGCACTGTTATTTAAAAGTAATCGCTATTCATCCACAAATAAAATTTTTTGAAGTTGTACATAAGACATCGCGAATATTTTACTCTTGAACCGAAGACATTAAATCAAGTGAAAGTCAAACAACTGCTTTGACAATAATAATTGAAATTACGGGTTGTTTGGTCCCAATATCTCCTTGTAGCCCGAAAATAAGTACTTGTATGTGGATCTGGGTATTATTATCTTACTAAATAAATTCAATGTGTCGACTTTGCTTGCCTTAAACTTAAAGTTTGGTATGTTAAAACGGACTCCTCGATGTCTAAACAAAAACCCTCTTGGCTACACCTCTGCTCATTTAACAATGTAAAGACTCATGCATTCACAATCAATTACTTTGCCCTTCCTCTCGTTCCCCCAATACTCATAAATAACCGAATTGAAGTGGGCTAATTCGGCGACGCTTGTGTGCATATTCAATGAGGCATCAAACCGATTTAGAAATCTTCGCTTTATAAATACTATAAATATATTTCTCTGAGATATTATTTTTTGTGTTTTCTTTAACTTCAAATATTTTATTCGTTTCGTCTTTATTTAGGCCGCTTCTGCGATCAAATGGTATATCTCTCTGCGATTGGAAATAGAAGTTCAGGTGAATCAGAAGTTGTAAAAGTGACTCTTTAAAATTCAATTAACGCATGCTTTATGTGACAAATTACCTGACTCTCAAGTTTGAAACAAGTAATTTGTTTTCATTGGAAAGTAGCTTATAAAAAATTTCTTTTCGCCTTCTTAACACACCACATTTGAAGGGTTAAATACAAAAACTGGGATTAACTTTTAGCAATTTAATATATTTTAGTTTAGCAAAATTCTATTAATTTCTGTCTCATTTTGAAAAATATTTATGTAACCAAAGGAGTCTTAGAAAAATCCTACACTAACATTAACTCCTTCAAAATAATCTGAGATTTCCTGTAACTTATTCACATTTAGTTTTGAATATTTATTTTATCTGATCTTACTTTAGTGTAATATTTACTTAGTATATTCATCCTTATAATTCTGATGAATCCACTAATGTAATGTAATGATAAATATTCGCTGTTTTCTGAGGTCTGTAGTTTTCCTTCGAACAAATTTTCAAAGCCGTTGGTCCTATGCAACCCTTGTTATAACGTGGAAAATCGTTTACCATTATTATATTACAATACTTGTATAAGAAATTTAATAGTATTTAATAAACTCTCCTTATTTTAAATCACTTTAGGTTGTTTGTGAGATTTGTACAGTCAGTCGGTTCAGTTTAAAAATGTGTGAAATCGTATGATGATAATACCGCCCACTTTCCATATAACGATTTCGGATTTTTTGATTTTGAATTTGCATCGAAGGCATACGATTTTTCATCTGAGATAATAGGAGAAAGCTTAATAAGCGCTGCTATCAAAATTGGACGATGAAACCGCTCACTTATAGGTGAAAATAAATATCTAGAGACCTATCCGACCAATTTCAACCAAATTTGGTCGGTGACATTATACTGAATTGGACTACAACCACGCCTCTTTCCTATTTAACACAATCTGATTCTTTCATTTTTCAATTGAAAAATCAAGCACCACTGAATATAACGGGATAAAACTTTCCACGAATAGGAGCTTTGAAGTGTGCCTTTTTATAATTAATAATTGTCCATATTGAAACAAATTATTCAAGCCACTAGGTACCGAATGTATTGACCCCAGTTCCTAATGCGAACTATTATCCAATGTATCTATGAGAGTGTGAGATATATTCCAGAAATTCGGAGACAATCCTTTTCTAATAAGACCTATCCCTATATGTCAATAACTCGTTTACTCCCCATATTCCTAATAAACAAATTTTCAAATTTCCGGCTGGCTTTTCACCGCATATATCGGAAATCTTTAGAGTTATCTTAATAACATTGAAAAGCGTGTTTTTCTTAATGAGTCTTTGTGCCTAAAATGGGAAAAATTTGGTGAAAACATTCCTTAGTCTTCGAATAGCTAATATCAAAAGTTTTAAGCATCCGTTTTAATGTGCTCATTAAATATTAATGATGATATCTGAGGTTCCATAATGAAACAGATAGAATCCTTTTATGTTAGTAATTTATAGTAATGACAAAAATAGATAAAATTGAGTCAATACAATTCTATCTCCTAAGATTTTTAAACTTCCGGCTGGTTTTAGACCACCGTATATATTCGTCAATATGTATTACATATATTTTAGTATATTTAAGTAAACGTATTATATTGGATATACTTCAGTTTAGTGCCGATAATATCTGAAATTGTTAATACTAATGTGTTTAAATGAGTTAAGCAGCCACCCACTCTACCCGGGAAAACTGGCGCACCCTGATAAGACAGCTTAATTCACCACAGCTGATGACATCAACACAACTCACCATACCTATGCACACACTCATCAAAAAGGATGGACAAGGAGAAAGCAGATACATTCGTTCTAAACAATCCGTCTGCACAACATTACGCTCTATACTACGCCGCGTCAACGCAACATACACCAGATTTCGTCTCAACCCGGTGCCTGTGAGCGATCAACTCCATTTAGCAACAATTTCGCAGTGCGATTAATTAAAACTCTGCCGATAACATTTAGGTACGAGGGCTGCTATATATATTTCTATCCTAATAATGAATATAGGAATATTTATCAACGAAAATGTTTTTTTTTTTGTTTTTTTTTCGTTGGATTTGACTCGTCTTGGAAGACCCACACGGTCGATTGCTGTTTTGTTTCGGGCATAGATCCATGATTCGTCACCTGTGACGATCTTATAAACGTCTTTTAAAGCACCGCGATCGTATTTTTTCAGCATTTCTTTACACCAATCCACACGACCCTTTTTTTTGAGCGATTGTCAAATTGTGCGGGATCCAACGAGAACAAACCTTTCTTACGGCCAGGTGTTCACGCAATATCGAATGTATGCTGGTGGGAGAAATGCACAGGCATGCCTCTATCTGAAGGTATGTTACATGACGGTCTTGCATTATCAGTTCACGTACTGCATCGATGTTTTCTGACACAACGGCTGTTTTTGGACGACCTTCACGGAATTCGTCTTTGAATTCGGTGTACCAGTTTTCCACAGTGCTATAGAATGGTGCTTCATAGCCATACAAAGATTTTAGTTCATCGGTGCACTCTTGTCGTGATAATCCACGTCGATAGTTGTGAAAAATGATCGCACGAAAATGTTCACGAGTTAATTCCATTTTTTGGCCGAGATGAATTTTTTAATTCCCTGTAAATAAAACAATTCACGATTAAATGACAAAACGTTCTGAGTGATGTTATGCTAAAAAATGTCAAACTTTCCAATGAAAATGTCAGATTGCACCTGGCAACACTTAGTGTTGCCTAGTCCAGAAATATATATAGCAGCCTATGTATATGTATTTAAAATTGTATTGTATTTTAAATATAAAACATATTAAAAGTAAATTGTTCAACCAATTACCCGTGTATTTTAATTTGAAATTTTCATCACGGCTGTGAGCGGGATTAGAATACCCTAATAAACTGCGGAAATAATCATGGTCCTTCGAGCCTCAAAGATAGGCACTATAAAATAAGATAGATGGTACTTTAATACAATCTAATGGACAAAAGTTTTTTTAAAATTGTAATACTAGTTAATATGGATAGAGAGATGGTTTAGACCTTGATTTAAACCTCATATCTACAACATTCCAATCTTCTGGCTGAGTTTTTCGCATCAACTCAATATGCGAAAGATGTACTTATGTATCTTATTTGAAGATGATTTTAATATAGTTCTTGCTGACTGGAAGTAAAATAAATTTATGCATACATATTATTAATTTAGCCTATATCCTATATTATAAGTTAATAGATACAAATTTGTAAACCATTCGGTTTCATCGACCAATGAATGTTCAACTCTATCGCAACAATTTTAATACAATGTACAGTTTCGCCTACACCAGAAGGTATTTCCATGCTTTTGATTTTTGCAAGCTGCAAGAATATAAAATGCTCGGTTTCACGAGACATATATGTACATACATACTCGTACATTCCTTATTTGTTTCATTTTATTTTCCTTACTGATTCCGAAATTCTCCACGGCCAGTATTTTTTCCGTGATTGTGGTTATTTGTTAAATTGCTAATCAATTGCCTTTCAAATTGGCAACCCGATCACATAGGCGGCGGTATTAAAAATATATTTTGGCTTTATTATTTATAAAGATTTGCGGCGGCAAGCTGCTTGCCGCTTACTTAATACCATTTACTGCTAATCTTACATATATATGTATGTATGTTTGTTTGTACTTGTGTAGAATACAACATTTTTTACTGCTTGCGTTTATTTCAAACTAGTTAAGACATCAGAAAAGCGTACAGAAAAGTCTCAGCTTACCACAAAAACACAAAATAAATATAAACTAGTAAGTAAGGGCTAAGTTCGGATGTAACCGAAATTTCATACTCTTGCAACTTGAAATACCTACAGCTGTTCGAAAAAGTTCATATTTAAAAAGTTGCGAAAGAATTCAATATTCATCATTCAACGAAATCGAAAATAGTTATTATTAGTTATTTTATAGATAATTTATTTTAATAACTAAATTAGGAGCCTATATTTAATACGTGGAGTTAATGTGCAGTTAATTTAGCTAAGGTATGTTACATATTGACTGATATACAATAGTATCAAGTCAACCGGAATTCTGAAAATCTTTTGTTAGGTATCCCGATGTATGAATTGTATTTGGCTGCCGGAAAGAAAAAAGTTTGGGCGGTACCACGCGCTTCTTTCTACTTTAAAACCGGCTCACAAAATATCTTCTTGTGCCATCCTGACCCCAAAATGTAATATCGGTGACGCATTTTGTATTTCGTAGTTTTTAACTAAACTGTTGTCTCATCCTATTTCATCTATTTTCACCCTGGACTTGAGTGATATAGCTTGAATGGTTCGGGAGATATATGTATACATCAAACCAACCTATAAGGAAGCGCCGCAACGGCCACGTTTTTAAGACAAACACTTGGATTTCACATCTTGTTTTTTTTATATACCCCCATTCTTAACTCGATTATTTTTATTTGATACAAATAACCGTTAGGGTAACAAAACTATTATACTCTGTGACAACATGTTACAAGAGTATAAACATATTTGGAGCAATTCAAAACAACCGCCGCTTAGTATTTGAAATGTGGTTTTTGCAATGAGCATAAGTGTCAATCGATTGTGTGTGCGGCAGGCTCTCGGAGTTTTCTAACCTCTTTGATAGTAAGAATGTTGAAAATAAATCTTATTTTAAAATTAAGAACATACCTATGTTTTTATTCTACAGCAACAGAAAAACTCCTACAACAATACAGGCATCAAACTTTTTTTGATCTCGACGATGTATTTTCATATTCCTTTGCAGAAATATGCCGCATCTACTATAGTCTTTTTACAGCTGCCGCTGTTGTAGGTCCTAGCACGTTAGAGCAGTAACAGAGTAACAACAACCTGCGACCTGCCTAAGTTGGCAAGCAAGTGAGCTGAGGGCGTTTACGCCGCACATTGTGAACAATGACGACAACAAATAATGTAAGAAATAATGAAATAAATGAAAACTACGAGATGAGACCGTTAATTTATGCAAGATCTTCTATTTCATTTTGTTTTTGCCACTGTCACACGCTCTCTCTTAGCTGTTGCTTGCTATAATCCACTTCTCACCTCAAATGTAAAATTCCAATTCATTGCCCCGCCAGTGCCTCCTTTAGTGACATAGTGACACAGTCACCGTGCCTCACGAACATGAATTGCCTTTAGGTTTTCTCTGTTCAATGCGACGTCTGTTAGCATTCGTCACACAAAGCTATATGTATATAATTCCGATCAATTCATTCACTCGCTTGCAATTGGGTTAGTTGGTTTCTCTTGGACTTTAATTTGCTATTGTTTATATTTCGGTTTATATGTGTCACTTTTCTGTTATCATTTCATTACTTTTTGTATTTTCATTTTGCCTTCTTTCAATCAAAAATATACTCTTTGGCAGCGGATTATCCAAATGATATTTTTATATTTCTCCTTTGCTCTCAAAAAAGTGTAATTTTTTTTAGGTCATCGTTGTTGTTGGCTAAATAATTGTGTCACTGTTATAATTGAGCAGACATCATTATCATCTTGGGTGAGTTTTTGATTTCGTTACTGGTTCATTTATAATACTCGTGCAACATGTTCTTACAGAGTCTAATACTTTTGTTCACCTAACGGTTATATGTACGTATCACCTAAAACTAATCGTGATAGATATAGGGTTATACTCGTATATAGATATATAAGTGATCAGGAGGACGATATAAGTAAATAGAAATCCGGGTTTCTCTCTTTCTAACCATTAGTACGCCTGTACAAGCTGTAACTTGAGTAAAAATTGAGATATCTTCATGAAACTTGGTATGCGCATTTCCTGGCAAATAAACTTACAAGTTGGAAGGTGGGCTTAATCGGACAAATGCTAAGGCCAGAAAACGTCATTAACCGAAAACGTACAAAGTATTATAACTAACGAAATAAACTAATTAATAGTGGGCGTGGCTCTGCTAAAAAATTTAATAAACAATAAAGACACAACAACTAAATTCGATGAGCAAAATATTACAAGAACTCCTGCCGATAGTGTCTCCGTGCTTGGTCAGGGCTATTTTCAACCAAATACGGTACGTAACATTTTCTAACGTTCTTATGTCACAGCGCGAAAATTGGCGATATCGTACTACAACCGCGCCACATCCCCTAATAAAACAAAATTATAAATTACGTTTGATTCCTTCACTTTCTAGTATATTACTCAAGGCATAGTTAATATTGTATAACAAGATAAAATATAGCACTAATAATTCCTTTAAAGAATGCCACTTTATGAGCCAAAACCCTTCAAATCGAATAAAAAGTTAGGGAAGCGAATATTTGGACTTCAGTTTCTATAGTTGACTTTTTACCGCGAATATCGGTCAATGTGCAAGATATACATATAATTCGGAGAGAATCATTTCATCATGGTATGTCTGCGTGCTTTAAATAGGTTGAATCGAGTCAAAACTTCCCTGAGCCCCCGTATACCTAATATAAGCATTTTCGAACTTAAGGACCATTTTATACCGCATATATCGGACAATAGGTAAGTTATCTCAATGAAAATGAGAGACTCACATCGGTTTATCATTGTGCCTAAAATACTTGTATATAAAATTGGACGAAAACTGGACCTATATAACTAATATCTAGATTTTCGAACATCTGGCTGACCTTTACTCCACACCCAGGGAACATTTATTTAACATTTGGCATGTTAATAGTATGTGGTATTTGCAAAAATAGATAAAATGGGATCGATATTACTCCAACTCCCACATACTACATATAATGATTTTCGTTTTTCTAACAAATATTATGCCGAATACGTCGGTCAGTGCATGAGTTATGTATAGTATATTTATTTATATAAAAAATTGCTTGGATTCCGATTCTTTTTTTGCACCTATTCCCTGGCTTTGATTCCTGCAAGTTTTAAGAGTATAAAATGTTTGGTTACAACCGAACTTAGCCCTTGCTTACTTGTTTTTCTTAATTTCTCTGAGAACCACTAAGTAAAGTCAGTTTGTTCATCTGCACTATTCTTCTGATTTTTGATAGTGATTTTAAAGTTCTTTTTATTTTACTATTGTTTTCATTAGTTTTCTACTACTTAACTCTCCATTTTATTTGTGCCTTATACGTATTTAGATTTCGCCAAACACTTCATATCATTTTTTTGGTTTATTTGATTTATTCTACGGTTTTTAAATGGTTTTCCTGTTGATGTTTGAGTAAGTTTTTAAATTGCTTGATAGTTTATAAGTATTATCACTATCTTATTTTCTGTAAGAATGGACCATCATATCATTTCATTTTTAAATGTAATTCAACAACAGCTTCTGACGAATGCTCTTCACCTTGAGGTGATAAGTCTACACCAACATAAACAACAAGATATTGTAAGCGAAAAAGAAAAAATTTAAATTAATACAGGGTGATACTTTTTGTATAAAATATGCATAACGTTTACTGTTTTCTTAATAAAGATCATGTCATAGTAACTGACCCCTTTAGGAAAGTCTGTTGATATTCCTTTATTTTTCTTGAGATGAAAACGACTACTGTTGCATAACCTTTCGTTATGCCTACAATGCTCAACAAACGTAAGCACTCTGAAACAGGAATATACTGTTATTAAATTTCATAAAAAAAGGCTTTCGATTTATCAATTTCCTTTTATTTAACGTTTTCATTTATTTGGAAATTCGAAATAATTTAAATAACAATTTATCGAGCTTAAAATTGACCACGATGCGCAACTCTCATAAAATTCATGAATCAGCAAATGTAATTAAAAATAGGCTTTATGGCACCACACAAGTATTTACATATTTTTAAAATATTATGCTATATAAAAAATATTTATTAATTGCACTGACTTTATCACAAACAAAGAAATCTCGAAAACCTCAAACCGCTGCCTGCGATCGCCAACCGTGAACAGCCCAAAGCAAACGAGTCGGTGTCAATTAACACTAGTACTCAAGAACATATTAAGGAATATTTTATTTTATAATGCAATCCACGTTTAAGTCTACGCCTTGGGTAAAGGCGACCCTTATCTTATTCCTCCTTTAATGCCGCGTATTCGACTCTTCGCCGCGTTGTCATTGTCGCGAGACGGCAGTGAACTTAAAAATCTGCTTGGCTTAATCTTTATGGGCGAAAGACGCGCTTTCAATGGCGCTTTATTGCCAAAAAAGCAGACATTCATTAGTTGCGGAATTTACGAGAATTACCAGCCAATAAGCTGCGGAACAAATTACAAGGAATCAGTTATGACATTCGGCGGCGAATGCATTGTCAATTGGCAGGCGAAAAGTGACGCCGTAAACATGATTTTAATAGGAGAAAAGCAATGGTCAATAAGTAGTCGATTTTTATGAATGTCAAGTATACACCCAGTATGCGTGTGTGATATTTATGACAATGGCATAGTACACAACGGTCGAATTAATGGTGAATAAAAATCAAATTTGTTGCCAAATCACTTCGCCAAAAAGCGACGAACTGAGTGCTTACTTGCTCATGTAAGCATATCACTGAGATGAGCAGCAGAACTTGCGACAACAAATTCTAATTTTGCAAAAATCCTCTGTAGATAGAACTTTATGAAAGACATATTTGTTGTGGATGTCTTTTTGTAAATTTGCTTGATCGTGGGGTTGGGGTTAGAGTTTTCCGAAATTGATATTTATTTACTGACTCCCAATCATAAACTAGCGTCATTTTATTTTTTTAATAATACACATATACTTATGTATTTACCCCATTAAACATTCGCTTTGATTTTATTGTTTGATTGACTGACTGTCATTCACCCTTAATAATTTCATAAATGCCATTTTTTATTATCAAATTAAATTTGAGAAGCCATTCTGTGTTTGATTCTTCTTCGTGGTTGCATACAACAGCCATAGCAGCACAAATTTTTTCTTTATTTTATTTTTTTCATTACCTTACAATTGCGTGCTGCAATTGAATTTCGTTAATGTGCAACGTGTCGTCATGACGTCATCGGCTTCATGTGGCAGCGTCGATTTTCACAATTCCAACAGCAGTCAGTTTTAGTATGTTGCAACCCCACAGCATTTCAACTCCAGCACATCTCATTCAATTATAGCAAATTAACAGTTTCGAGTGTGTGGCAATTATGGCATTCGCTGTATAATTAATCAAAGAAACATGACCGGCCAACGGAGAAGGGTTTGAAAAGCAGCCGCTGGAATTGTTCGTGGCGCGAGCATAAAACGGTTGAGCAGCTCGCCTGCTTAGATAAAGAAAGGCATCTTAGCATAATTAACTATACTTATCATTTAATTAGAATACATTTAGTAAGTTGGCAGAAGGCAGACACTGAAGACCTGAGGTAGCTTAGCTCTCTCAGCCCCTTGCAATCGCTTTTTTACTTTTGGATAATCGAATTATGGATTTTAGTATTGTTTTTCCGGTTTGATGATTTAACGTTTCCATTGCAGCTGCATTTTTGTTACTACAACCCAAGTTATTTGAATTTTGATAGCAAATTAAAGGCTAAACAAATTTTGTATTTTAAGCTAATAACATCACGAATGCTTGTGGTTAAAAGCTGAACGGCTTCAATCAAGCAAACTGCGTTCTTACTTTTGCCAGGGCACAATAGACCAAAAGTCGCGGTGCAATCCTCACCTATTTATCTTATCTTACTTTTGCTTTATGCGAACTTTTTGCTCCCTACACATTATCAAACTCGGCGCTCAATTCAGAAAAAATACTATATTTAATTACGACATTATTAATTATTCAAAATAAGCTTACGCAATCTCTTTTAAATTGCATAAAATTTTAATCATATTTGGCGTTCCGTTGTTTTCTGAATTCTAGCACGTTTATTCCAACTCTTTTTTTTAATTTTTCTATTTAATTTCTTCGTTTGTTAATTTTCGCTTCGATTACCATATATCATTTCATTAGGTATAAAACGCTTCCTCTTTTGATGATTCGAAAAGATATCTTGGACTCGCAAGTGCTCAGCAGATTTTTTGTTGAAAATTTGAAGTGTTTTAAAATCAATTGAACTACCAGTTTTAAGGCGTAACTTCAGGGTCACATCGTCGAACAAATGCGAACCAACCGCTGTGCACGCACACACTTATACAGCAGCCACAACAAAATTAAAAAATACTGAGTTAGCTATTAAAAGCTAAAATCTTAATCAAATATTTATAAATGAAATTCAATTCAAACGCAACAGGTCCGCTACTCTGCTCATTCGCTATACAACGGTATATATGGATATACAGATGTGAGCATGTGTGTGTACATCATGAATTGTGTGTTTTTCAAATGTTTCACCGTCCGGTTTTTTAATTGCCAATAGATACAAGATTTCTGCGTAAATTAAGATTTATTAGCATTTTTATTGTTTTTTCATGTTTTTATTTCAAATTTTATTTTTGTCTGTGCTTTTGTGTAATATGCTATTGGCGATGTGCTATTGTTTATTGGCATGGGCAGCCCACATACATATTTACTTATATTTGCTCGTGCGTATGTACATATGTAAATGTGACAAATGTCCGAAAATGTCAATTTGTAAAGCAACTTAGTATTTTTATTATTTGCACCTACTTAAAAGAGCAATAGAAGTAACACGCACTTGAGTACAGATATATGTACATATTTTGTATGTGCATACTATATATGCGTGCTCGTATACGCCCAACCATTGTTAGAATTACGCCATAAGCTGGTTGAACGCTTCTGTGGCAAACATAAAATCATTTTAGCAACCAACCGCCTTTTGTGGACACCTGCGCACCCATTAACACCTGTGCCGGGTTGTGCTATGCTGTCGGCGCTCGACCACCGCTTTGACACCGATTTTCACACCGCAGTCAACGGTGGCATGGAATGTGCTCTTATGAGGCTCACCTTTTCCGCTTTGTTGCAAAAGCTTTTATTAGTGTGCTCAGACGCGGACAAATGCACTTTAAGGCTACCGAGACAACTCCCCTTCCATATACGCGACGCCGGTGACTTGTATTATGTCATCGCAACGAGTCTTATGGCATGTGTGCATATTTTGGGCTTTGAAAACTAATGAATGTGCTTAATGGTATTTCGAAATGTGGTTTGCTACTGCGGCAAGTAAAGAATTCTTGGTATTTCGTTATTCGCATTTTGTTACATAATTTCGTTTCGCTTTTTAGTGCGATTATTCCACGAAGTAATATTAATAGTTATCAAGGATCGTAGCGTAAGAAAATAATATTTTACAACTAACACATTTTTAATCTAATTGTAACCTTTATACACATTTTCTTGCCTAGATATTATATCAATTCCGACATGAGTTTACCATTTTTTAGAAATCTCACATATCTTCTGGATTTTGTATAACTATGTATACGAATTTTTAACCAAACATATTATGGTGTCGTCGCCTTACAGAAATAATAAAAAGAAAGTATACGGCACTTAACACCACTATTACGTATCTATAATAGCGAAAGTATAGTTTGCCATATAAAAATTTATATTACGAGTAGATATCGGCTATTTACTGCTGATGAGTTTATCGACAGTCGCCATTTTGTGGATGTTGTGGATTACTGTTGACCGCTGAAACAAATGTCCACAGCTAATTTCGCTCAGTAAATTATACTCCCAAACGCAAAAATGCAAATTTATTCAAATAATTTGCATATAGTTACAGACGTTTTTCAGTTTCTTTTCGTACATATCTTTTTGTGTTACTCAAAAGTCCACTAGAGAAGAGAGCTCTGAATGATACCTTGTTTCCACATGGCACTTTCAAGATCAAGATTGAATTTGACATAAAATAGCAAAATGTGCGATTCCTATAGAAATTTTTGGTAGCTGTTTACAAGCTACATGAAAAAGCGACAGATCGTGCTCACTAAGAAGCGTCAAAGTGCTTTGTTGGCACTGACAGTGATTGTTGTAGGTGCCGGCACCCCGATGTCTTTTTCACAGATGCAATGGCAATCAAACAAATTTAGCAAACATACAAATGTTTAAAAGTGCATGGATATACATAAATGCATATAAACAGTACAATTCAAATGTATTGGTGTGGAGTTTAGGGCCAATTGAGCCCCTTCATTCGTTTGTACCGAGTTTGTGTGTTTGCGTATATTGTAAAGAAATTCGCAAAGCGTGTATCTGAAGACAACAAAGTCGTGCAAAAATCTATGTCAAAGGATGTTCATGTTTTTTTTTTTTACATTTTCATCTAAACTCTTTTCACACACTCTCTTCACACGTAAGTGTATGTATTTCTCCTCGTAAAAATTTGTATAATTTTGACATTGATTTTGTTTGCAGAATGTGGTCCTCATTTTTTCGGAGTTTATTTTTTTTTCCTTTTTTGTGTCACTTTCAACATATTTCTGTTTCGTTTCTTAACCAAAAATATATATCAATAGAAACAATTCTAATGCTTAACTATTGTCTGCATCGGCCTAATTCCATAAAAACGAAATATAGTGAAACTTTTTTTTTATCAATTTGCATATTTGTTTTATGAGGAATTTCAAATGTTCAATACAATGCCTCATTGTTGTTGAAATCACTTTTATTGTATTCGGTGGAACACATATGCAGGTATACATATTTATATGGCATTGAAATCGCTTTATGAATACTGATTAGCCACAAATTCGATTTGGTATACCCCGTATATCTTAAATGTTACTCCAAAATGTGATTCTATTGGCACACATCTTCAGCCGAAAATAAATCTGACATAAGTGATTTAATGCTAAGTTTAAAGTCGTCTCTAAGTTTTTATGTTCTAAGAAGATTCAAAAGTGTAGAATTTTTATTTAGTATTTTCTATACATCAACGAGGCAATCGCGAGTTTCTTTGAACGTTCTTATACTAAGGTGAGTAAGAGTAACCAAACAGTATCAGCAGAAGCAATTACAAAAGAGACAAAAATAAAAATATTATAAAAGCGAGCTCGTGCCATATCGTATGGTAAACTTGTTACCAACAAGCTTTATATAAAAATAGTGAATAGAACAAACAAAATGTAATTATGCGAAACATCATGAACCGTTTAATTAACGGTAACCTACATATATGTAATAATTCTAACAGCAGAAAAAACCAGAAAAAGCAGAAAAAAGAAAAGTGAAAAATAGAACATTTTCCGAAAGAATTTGTGTTAGTGTCATCTAACCGCTTCCTAAAGAAAGGTAATAAGGTGAGGAAAGTTACCTAAAATTTATTGAAAGAAGGTAAAGGCATTTAGACCAAGCTTCTTAATTTGTTAGTCGTTACACGGTAGTTTTTTACGTGCGTAATGAAGTATCAGACTAGCAGGCTTGTTGCATGATAACATCAATTCGGCTGTTTGTTTTGCGTTGCTGACCAAAAAGTTTATTTGATTCATTGCGAAAAAATTGATTTGCTCCTCAATACAAAATAATATTTGACAAATTTAATCAAAGTGTACTCAAAAAAGTTAATCAAGTATTCAACAATTTCCTTTAATATTAAAAAAACAAAATGTTTGTTTTTGTTTACCTTTGAATTTCAAAATTTGAATTGGATAAATGTAAGGGTTAAATCAATGACAATATACTAATCAAATAAGTTTAAAGAAAAATTAAATCTCATATACATACTTATTTAATTTTGTTGTAGAGCAAAAAGTATGCTCACAGTTAAGTTTTTTAACGAAGTATGAATTAACAAACTACACATTAACAAGTTCGGTCTGAATACCCCTGGTATGTTAAGCTACTAGATTTCTTAAACATCTTCTACGAGGTCTTACCTTTTTGTACTCAGGGTCACGAGAAAAGTTGAAATCCGGTTAACTGTTTGTCTGTCTGTCCGTCCATTTGTGTGCTGTTACTTAGTAAAAATTGAGATATCTTGATGAAACTTGGTATGCAGGTTCGTAGATGGGCGTAAGCGGACAATTGCCACGCCCACAAAAACGCAATTAATCGAAAACCTATAAAGTGCCATAACTAAGCACCAAATTAAGATATAAAACTCATATTTGGCACAGGGGATCGCAATGGCCAGAGGCACCTGTGGAAAAAAATTTCATAAATCAAGTTCAGAGCTTTGGTACCGAATATGTGGACCCCAGTACATATATGTAGTTGACTTTTTATGATATAATATATATAACTAGAATTAAGGGATAATCCTCCTCTTATAATTTTATGTTTGTATGTCCAAAATGGGTTAAATCGGACCAATACTTCCCTTAGCCCCATATACCTAATATAAAGAATTTCGAACTCCCGCGTGGCTTTGTATTGCATATGTATATCGCCCAATAAGTGAGTTATCCTAATGAAAATAAGAGAGTGTGTTTTATTAATAAGAGTGCATCTTTATGCCTAAAAGAGATATTGGGTTGTCAAAAAAGTCTTGCGGTATTTTGTTATTGATTCAATTCGTGTGGCACCCATACATCGAGCTTCTTAGTGACTCCAAGCTTCTTCAAACGGTTTATAACGGTTTGATGATTACTATGCGGGTCTCTTTTGACCAATTCAGCGATTTTATCGCAATTTTCGACGACAGACCTACCGGAGCGTGGCGCATCTTCGACCACCTCTACACCAGAACGAAAACGTTGAAACCATCGTTGTGCGGTGGAAATGGAAAATGTATCGGGTCCATAAACTGCACAAATTTTATTGGCGGCTTGAGATGCATTTTTGCCTTTATCGTAGTAGTACTGTAAAATATGCCGTATTTTCTCTTTATTTTCCAAAAAGGTACAGCATGATCCAATGCGGCGAATAAATACCGCAAGACTTTTTTGACAACCCAACAAATTTGAGCGAAAACTTGCCCTATCCCCTAAATAACTAATATCAGGATTTTCGAACATTCAGCTGACTTTGCTTCATTTGATTTTACACTTTAAAGTTTTGATTCTTGCAAGTTGCAAAAGTATAAAATGTTCAGATACACGCGAACTTAGCCCTTCCTTACTTGTTTTTGTTTTTAAATCATCCGAGTAATACAACGAAGAACAAAAAAAAATATGCAAACTTAGCCTCAGCATTCATATTGTGTAATTTTGTAGTGCATCAAGAAATAAATCTTTCTTCAAAAAGGTTTGCTCATCAAATAGCAATATGTTTTCCAAAAAGATAGATCATTTAATGTCGTGAATCGATGAGTGGTATGTCGCAGTTAAGAAAAAGCTAACTGCTCAAAGATGAGAATTTACTTATGGAAAGAAATATTTGTCTCATTTTTGGTTCGAAGCGACATGTATCGTTTTCTTTTTCCCATTCTCTGGTTGGCGTTATTGCTTACAACTACTAAAGTTTCGGACAACTATAGTTTACAACAACTTGTCCATTCTTTTGAATTTCCATTTCAATGTTCTATAAGTATAAGTTCATAGCAGCATTGGAAAAATTGTACGTTCTTAAATATACTTTTTTAGGTGTAGACAATTGACCGAAATTCATACGGAGCTATTATATTATTTTAGGTTTAGATTAAATATACAAATACATATTCTCGCTAAAGAACATAAGCAGAAAAAGTAATTGTTATACATATTTAAGTGAAAAAACTTGAGAAACATCGGCGTAAAACTGGATGGCTTTCCCATCCCTGCTTTGGATTAATACGGAAATCTACAAAGGCTATTGCTCTGTGAAGACGTGTGGATTACACCATGGAGATGTTGTTGAGTTCCATTTCTGTTGCTATAATAAATTTATGTTACTGCTGTCATATTAGTGCATCTTTCGTGGTGCCACATTACCTGCTACTAACCACAATTTAACGCCTTGAAACCGCAAATCCCAACTAAGGAACGCACGAGTACAATAAATACACATAAAAGTGCGCAAAAAAGAAGTTTGCAATATCTATGGACTTTGCAGGAACTACAACAGAGTACGAATCACAATCAAAGAAAGAAACAAAACCAACCTTCTACCATCGTTGATAACTCTTGGAAATGTGTACAATAATTTTAAAATTTTTACGATGTCATTTCTCTTTGGTCAAGGTTCCCTGTGCTGCGGCAACCATGTGACTGACCAACTTCTCAACTAGCAATACGCAACGCGATGCAGAGGTGAAAACACTTTAAACAACAACTTTTGCCTTGCTTAGATCAGGCAACACTTTTGCTTTATGCAGACTGAACTCAGCGGGAATTTAATAGACTCGAAATGTTCTCCTTAATAAGCTTATGCGCGTTGCCTACCGGGGTGTGAGTTCTTTTATTGTCATACATGGTCTTCGAAATATTACGAAAACATTTTTATGCGCGATATGCAATTTAAATTCACTTTTCAGCGCGCGTAGTGAAAGGAATACGCCATTCTTGCTCATGAGAATCCAAGCATCTTGCCACAAGCGCTGCGAAAATCCCACTTTCATTGAACTCTTGCGCGAAATGCAAACGAATACGAATGGATAGATGAAGCATTTAAAAAGGATTAAAAAATTCCATAGACATATACACATCCACAAATGCACATAAATTTTATTAGCCGCGCAGAGTCGCTTCGGGCTTCTTCTGTACGGCAGCGCTAATGGTGGTCGCACCGACGTCGACGGCAGTAGCATTGTCTGCTCTAAGAATTATGATTATTACAAGCAATCAAGAGTTTTTATTATGGAAATTTATTAATTAAAAAGTGAAATTCTGCTGTTGTGCTACTGTACTAAGGAACCCCGATCTAGTAGGTCTAAAATTAAAACCAAGAAATGGAGTTTGAAGTGAATTTCAATAAAAAGCTCGTAAAGCGGTTTAATTAATGCATCAAAAATTGCTGATTGCCTTTCATTTCGCTTTACTGCACATAAATGTTATGGAGATTATATATGACAAAATATCTCTACAAATTAAGTTATATCGATGGTAAAAATCAATTGCGTTTGGGTTCTCACATAAAGAAGAAACAGCTATAAAACCTTACCCTAATTTACTTTTATTTCTGGTTAGGTTTGTTTAGATCATTGTATAGATTACTCCTTTGAAGAACAACGCGATTAAGTTAAATAATTACACATGACTATGTCGTCCTCTTTTTAAGTGTGAAAGCATAGTTCTTCAATAATGAATCCATTATTTATCTGAACAAATCACTTAAATTCATTTTACGGACCGAGAGTTATAGATAATTCGTAATTCTTTTACAATTGTCACGGCTTTTATTCGTGGATTTCTTTTCTACATACATAAATTATTTGAACAAAACCGTGGATCCCTTTTGACTTCATTTTAAGGATAGACAATTTTCTTCAGATTTCTCACGGCTCTTATTTGTGAATTCCTTTTTTACATGATTGTTCGTTTCAGCATTATTGCCCACATTTCATCTTGCGCGGTTTTTCAACATTTTATATTCCAATTGGACTTCTATATGCTCAACTCTTTCCTAGGATAATTAGTATGACCCACTCCATTTGTCCTCATATTTCTTCTGTTCGTGACTTCGAGATCGCATTATGCCATTGCCTATGTTCATTTTGCCCCTACACCGTTGTTCAAAGTAAGCTATTTACAATTGAATTGAAAAAAAATGCAAATTAAATAAGCCAGTGGTGAAATCTCTTTGCCCGATCCTGCGCTCAGCTGACGAAGCTTCAGTCAGACGGTTTTGTTCCAATATGTAGCCTTGTCACAGCTTCTTTTCCCAGATTTTTCTCTTAAACAGCTTACCGACTAGATATCTACGATATGATCTACGTGTTCGCTTGTACTTTAACAAGCGTTTTGCACGTCTACTCATGTTTCTTGTTGTCTTTCGTGAACAATCGACTGCCGTAATCTTCGCGCCGGCATTCAAGTACATTTATACATATCGCGACACTTTGGAAGACGTTAGCAGTCGGTTGTTGGACAACGATTTTCTTGCTCCAGATCGCTTTTATTTTGTGCTTTGTTGTAATTGTTTGTATAAGGTGCACTTCGGTATCACATTTAAGTGTTCAAAGTCGATTGCCAGAGTCCGCAATGCTAGTATCACCTGGCAGGGATCACAGCACAATCGATGAAAGGGCAACACAAAAGCAAGAATAGAAACAAAATTGGTTGAGAAAAAAAGGGAAATCTAGTTAGCACAATATTAACTTGTAAATTTGATGCGCATGGAAATATTTATGATTATGAAGAAGAGAGGCATGTAAGAGAAGTCGGATCTTCACAGAATATTCTACACATTTACACGTACATGTAAATGGCTTTGTTTTGCTAATCGACATCAACTGTTCGCAAATTACAGATGCAGAGGCGGGAAGAGAGAAACCTGGCGCTGCGGTTGCCGCGGTCCACTAACAGCTGACAGCAGATCACTGATCCTCCGCTTCAAAAGTGTAACAATTCTGCCGGTTTTTTACATTCATGGACCTGGAGCATGGCTTAGTTGAGGCCGTTACAATTTCATATATTTGTTTGTCTTGTTTAATAGTTGTGTTGTTGTTTACAATACCAATTCGATCGATGTTTATCTGCTGATTGTTTTGCATTGCATGATCGCCCATTTTTTGTCAGTTTGCGTGTTTGTTTAACTTGATTGTTTCGCGTGATGCAAGTGCAGCGTCGGTGGTAGGAGGGCCAAGTAGCAAGCGCATCGAGATACCAAGAGAATACTTGGAAGTGCTCTTGTAATTGGTTTTAGCGATAAAATCGACGCGGTGGATGACCAACAATGGACGAATTAACTGTTGTGTTCATCTGTGTGTATTCTGGTTATCCTTGATTTTATTCGTGAACAGTACCCGCTATAATAATACGTACATTTTATTTGTTTTTGAAAAGGCGTAAATCAGATTAAAACGCGTAGTTGCTTAATTTACGAGGTTATTATTTTTAAATTCATGTCTTAGTAATGATTGACCCTGAAATAAAAAAAGATCACAAGAGATTGTAATAAAGATGTATAATGTAAAACACAATAGTAACAGAATTAAGATAAATCTTAACTAAATAAAGTAAAACAAGTAAGGAAGGGCTAAGTTCGGGTGTCACCGAACATTTTATACTCTCGCATGATAAAGTGATAATCGAGATTTCATTATCCGTCATTTACACATTTTTTTATTTTGCTGTAAAATTAATTAGAATTAAATTCTAAGAGATTTACCGAATTTTCGGTGAAAAATTAGGTTAGGTTAGGTTAGGCACTGAGTTCTTCGTGTTTGATATCAGGGATCTTGAAAAGTTATAGTCCGATCACGACAATTTTTCCACAAGGGATACCTCAGCTCAAATACCGTATTTGTGTAAAGTTTTATTCCGCTATCATCATTGGTTCCTAATGTATATATTATATAGAGAAAGCATCAGATGGAATTCAAATTAGCGTTATATTGGAAGAAGGCGTGGTTGTGAACCGATTTCACCCATATTTCGTGCATGTCATCAAGGTGTTAAGAAAATATTATATACCGAATTTCATTGAAATCGGTTGAGTAGTTCCTGAGATATGGTTTTTGGTCCATAAGTGGGCGACGCCACGCCCATTTTCAATTTAAAAAAAAAAGCCTGGGTGCAGCTTCCCTCTGCCATTTTTTCGTAAAATTTAGTGTTTCTGACGATTTTTGTTAGTCGGTTAACGCACTTTTAGTGATTTTCAGCATAACCTTTGTAGGGGAGGTGGGCGTGGTTATTATCCGATTTCTTCCATTTTTGAACTGTATATGGAAATGCCTGAAGGAAACGACTCTATTGAGTTTGGTTGACATAGTTATAGTAGTTTCCGAGATATGTACAAAAAAATTAGTAGGGGGCGGGGCTACGCCCACTTTTCCCAAAAAAATTATTTCCAAATATGCTCCTCCCTAATGCGATCCTTTGTGCCAAATTTCACTTTAATATCTTAATTTATGGCTTAGTTATGACACTAGAGGTTTTCGGTTTCCGCCATTTTGTGAGCGTGGCAGTGGGCCGATTTTGCCCATCTTCGAACTTAACCTTCTTATGGAGCCAAGAAATACGTGTACC
Source organism: Bactrocera dorsalis (assembly GCF_023373825.1). Classification (NCBI taxonomy): domain Eukaryota; kingdom Metazoa; phylum Arthropoda; class Insecta; order Diptera; family Tephritidae; genus Bactrocera; species Bactrocera dorsalis. Next base: position 48,965,678 of record NC_064304.1, on the reverse strand, counting down.
AAGTTTCATCATGATATCTCAATTTTTACTCAAGTTACAGCTTGCACGGACGGACGGACGGACGGACGGACAGACAGACATCCGGATTTCACCTCTACTCGTCACCCTGATCACTTTGGTATATATAACCCTATATCTGACTCTTTTAGTTTTAGGACTTACAAACAACCGTTATGTGAACAAAACTATAATACTCTCTTTAGCAACTTTGTTGCGAGAGTATAAAAATGTAACATCGTGAAATATTGTGGAAACTGCTCCGTTAATAATTTTAAGGGTTGAAAGACATCTTGCCTCTGAACAGGATAGAACAGAATACAGCAAAGCTGAATAATATTAGTGGTTTTAGATAAGATTAAAATTGCTGAAAATTGGTCCTTAAGGGCAATGTGGTTAAGAAGTAATAATAGAAATAATTAAAACACCATCGGAAACTTAAAAAATAACAAAAATATAAAAAAACGTATTTTTAGCAAATAAGAAACGGATAAGTTCGAGTGTAACCGAATACTTCGGACTAGAAAATAACACAAAGTTAAGACTTTACAATCGTATTATTATCTTATTAACTCATCCTATACGCTATAGACTCACTTAGTTTCTTTGTGTCCGAAATATTTATAATTAGATATACTTAGTTAGTTGAGATATATACATACATATATAATCAGCCGGAACAAAAATTTGGATTATATGAGAAATATGCTAGTTTGACAATGTAATCCTTAAGATGTAGGAGGAGGTGGCGAAGAGACTTGAACTGAGCGATTTTAGTACAAGTAATAATAACAGCAGTAGTAATAGTAACAAAAATATAAGAAATATTTGAAATAATTTAGAGATTTGAGAAATGTTGCCTATTACTTTAAAAAGGGCTTCTCAAATATATTAACCCGAGGAAATAGTCTGAGTTTTCAATAGATTAGTAACCATATCGAAGTAGTAGATCCAGTACCAAATATTGCAAAATTCAAAGTCGAAGCGCAGAAAAGTAAAGCTAACCAAACTCTTAATTATAAATCTGGGTAGTATTCCAGCACAAGTAGTTGTTCACGATCAATCAACACTTCACGGCTGCTCAGCTCAGTTGCGGTGAATAAACGCATATGACATAATCGGTGACAATAATCACAACAACAAAAAGCCAAACATATGCAGCGATGGCGCGTCCACGCATCGTTCCTCCACACCACACAACACCGCGTCTGTCAAATCGCATTTACACAAAGTCGCAACGCCGTAAGAATAAAGGAAGGTAAGGTAAAATATAAAAAACCAGCAAATTAACACAGAAAGAAATCCTAGAGTATATGACACATGAAAACAAAGACCGAAACGACATGTGACAACACTGAAAGAACGCGATGTGGCACTCTGCAGTGGATCCGTACCCACTCGAGTCAACAATTTGAACACGTATGTATATATGTAACCAAGTACAAAGTTTAGACTGAGGCGATTTAGACACTCATGCGAGTATAGGTGAAGTCTTGGCTGCATGCTTCTTAACAACCGCTAAGTAGCCCACCTGTTGGAAGTTCAATAACCGATTAGCTTGAGTTATCGCAGTAAATACCTTTACCAACAATATCTTGCTGACAAACCACATTGTTGCTATCTACCGACACATCTTTCGTTTGTCCACTGTCACATCAGTGCCGGGAATCAAATGCGACTTCACACGCCGAAGCCGCCACTACGCCCGACGCGCTTACCTTAGCTAAAAATTTTGCTGCCGCCTGTACACTTGTGCGTCACTGCCGTCGCCTTAGTTTGTGCTAATATGTCATTTCGTTATTGATATTAAACCTGAGCGCTCGGTCATATATCATGCAGCTATGAAATAAAAACCAAAAAATATACGGTGAAGAAAGGGTGCGAAGCTTTAGGCTCACCGCCTTTCACACCTGTGGCAGTGGCTAGACGGTCAGCCGGCTAGCCGCGCAAACGGTGAGCATAATAAATTGGCCTATCAATATCTTTGCCACATGTATGTAAGTGTAGGACTGCCGCGTGGCGGCAGCGGCTAAGTGTTGCACGGAACCGGCTGCTGCGTGCATCTGCTGATCGCGTGTATGTCCTCTGCTCATACTAATCCGTATATGCATACATATTCACGCCACCAAATGCGGCCTGCTGCGTTCGCACACCTGGGCGTATGACAGATGCTTATATACACACACGCACGCAGATGCGCTTTCGTCATCAACTTGGTTAGCTATTGGCGTGTTGCGGGCACTTTCTGTGTAACACACCTGCGCGTTTATTGGTATGTGCCAACCAACGATAGCATTTGTTGTTTTCCCTCAATGTTTCGCCACATAAATCACTCATCGGTCATTATGCGAAAGTTATGCCATTCTGACAAAATTATTAGTTACATAATTTACGCGAAAGCCATGACGAGCAGTACAGTTGTTTACCCATCCCCTGCCCGCTCTCTCTCAATCTATCCGTTTGTCTATCTATTAAGCAATTAGTGGGACCTTGAACTTTGTCTGCCACTAATGGCCAGAGTTAAGCTATTTTACAAGCACTCACACGCACACATTCATATGTACTTATACAAAGGCATGCGCAAACGTGGGCGCTTCCCGTTAATAGCAAGGCATTTTAAGATAAATTTCAAATGACACTGCGTATTACAAAACTTGGCAGCTAGTTATTTGTCACTCCACACACACACACACATTTTGTCAAATGCCTAACAAACTATGAGAAAAGTGAAAGATAAAGGGCCAAATGTTCACGTTTCTTGTAGTTAGTGGAAGTCAAAAACCTGCACCTAAGTTTTTTTTATTTGTAATCTGACCTTGAGAGCAGAATATAAATAGTAATGTGTTATTTAGGGATATTGACATTATGTAGTTGGGGTATTCTAATTATACTATTATTTACTCTAGGTTAACAAATGTTCTGATCTATGAGACGCTGCTACTGTAACTTTAGTTCGATGTATTAAAAGCAATTTAAAAGCAGTAAAATTACTTAATAATATACTTATAAAATACAACGATTTACGAAACATATCTTTATTTATACTAAGACTCCAAATATAGACTATATACGTATGTACATCTATATCATTGAAGTATTGTATTAAAAGTATTAAAACTTTTGATTTGTAGGTTTATCTATCTTGTCCTAGATTCAAGTATTCATCCCTAGTTTTATTTATAGGACTAGGAATGTTCCCTATAAACAATAAAACCAGTAAAACCCATTTTATAAAAGCTCTTAAAGCACATTTTTGATAAATCCTATCCCAAAACCTTGCTTTACAATGTCCCTTAAACGTAATGAAATAGGTTTGTAATTAATTAGTCGAAAAATAAGCGAAGATTTTACATAGGGTTTGGAAACCATATAAGCTAGATACTTTTTTTGTAGTTTCACTGGTTGACTTTTCAGCGCCAGCCAAGTTCGTACCAGGAGCAAAACAACTTAGCTCTGCTCGGAGGAACGTCAGATGCGATTCTCTTTGGGTACATTGTTACTAGTGTGTCGGCAGAAGTAAATTTATATTTTTTAACTAATTTAGAAAACATTTAGCGATTACTATCAGGTAAATGTAGAAATGTATTTTTTAAATACTTAATTTAGGTTGATAGAAAACTATTCGACAATTAGAGCATAATCGGTACGAAAACCAATTAACATTTTCGTGCTGAAAATTAATTTAAATACTTCGCCATCTTTCTGTATCGTAGATGAGTCAAACGCACAGCTGGTTTTCTTCACATCTGGTTCGTTAATCATCGATAGGTCAAACCACACTTAGCGCATAAGCATTGCTTCTGAATACGTCTTAAAAATCTCATCCAACCGGTTGCGTAATAACACCATGTTTGTAATCTTAATTAAAAAACAACTTAAAGAAAAAAATTAATAAATCACTTCGACGCGACGACATTTCACCAACCGCTTTTATAGCGATGGAGGCGGCATCGGACAGGTTTACCGCACTGGTTGCAAGTGGCTGACATAACGTCTGAGTATGGAGGCAGCTTAACTAAACGCAGGATTGTCTTAAACAAAAGCAGAAATGCATAAAAAAACTCGTGATCGATTTGTATTCTGCTCAAGAATCGTGTTTTATTTAAGTTCAATTTGAGTGTGGGCGTAGATGAGACACTCGTTAGTACGAAAACGCCGATGAGTGGGAAAACTTGATTCATCGCATGTCCGACACCCGTGTGTTTTACATAATCAGTCTCAGTGTAAGTGTGTTAGCGAAAGCCTAATTACTCGTTTGCATGGAGGCACCTCCAAGCACAAAAGGTTCAAGCAACGATGTGCCGCAGTCTCAACTGATTCACTGTTATTGCTATATTTTTAAAACTGCCGAGGTGCATTTAAACAGTTATTGTAAACAAAGCGCAGGAAAGCAACAACAACAAACAATGTTGCGAAAACCATATTCACAACCGATGAAATACCGTAATAACAATAGCACGAGAAATATACAGCCTAGGGATAAGCGAAAGTGCCTTAAATAATCAGCGAAGCGTTAAGAATAATAGATTTGCAAATTGCCGCAAGTGAGTGAGGCGTACGTAAACACATCTAAACACACAACCTGTCCGTCAGCAGGCGTTGCAAGCACTTTTACTTCGTTTGTGCTATAAAAGTGGCAAGTGAAAAAATCCCTGCAGCAAATTTATACGCTTCACAACGCCAGCAATAGTAATGTAGCAGCGGCGCAGTGTTGCAACACCTAGCAGCATTAACAACTGATCGCTGAAGTGTAAGCAAACACAAAACCAGAAGAAAAGAAAGAAAAATGGAATCGAAACTGGTGTAGTTGATGCAAAAATCGATGTTGCAGCTGATGTGCACTGTCACGTCGAAAAACAAAAACATCAACAATTTTTTTTTAGTAGTCATAAAAGCCTAGTTACACATTGGTTTGGGTCATCTTGCTGATAGCGCTTGACCAACTTTTCTGATTCTTAAACTTCATTTACTCCTGCTTAAGCAGTTTTCTTGTCTTTGTTGCGTCCAGCCTTGTTAGGAATAAAATTCTATTTTGCGAATTTTGAGATTATAACTCGGTTCATTGCCTCATGGCATAACACCTACAAACATATGTATGTACATATGTACGAGTATGTATGTATTTAGGATCATGCGTGTAACAACAAGTTGCATACAAAAAGTAAGCATCACAAACCTGTTAATGGTTAGGTTTTCATTATATGGATGACAAGATCGGACCAAGGTGGCAGATGTGCTTCAGAGCTGAGAGATTTTTATTTGTTCGAATATACTATAAATGCAACAGAGCTTGTAGAAAATCCAATGTATTGTTCACAGAATTACCTTACTTTTTCCAGTAATGAGAACTAAACATTATATTGGATAGTCGAAAAAGTATTTTCGTATTTTGTCAATATACATACATACATACATATGTATGTAAGTATCTCATTGCAGTCGCATATCACCAGTGGTACCAATCACATTGTGTCATAATCACAATATAGTGTTAGAAAGGTGAGATTTTAAGTTTTATTTAACCAAAAAAGTTGAAAATATTTAAAAATGGTTACAGCTGTTCAAAAATTAGTGATAATAATGAAGAAATTCGCTATATATTGAAATCAATTAATTTGTATAAAAAAGGGAAGAATGCCACGCAAGCCACGGAGACGATGCTGAGCACAACAATTGTTCGCTCACATCCGTTCTGGAAATTTCGATGTGAAAGATGTATCTCATTCTGGTCGACCTATCGTTGAAAAATTGATCAAATTATGGAAAAGATTGACCAGGACCGTCACATAAGCATCATCAAACGATTTTGAACCACTTAAAAAAGGAATGAAATCGAAGCATTTTTGAAGCGAATGGTAACAGGAGACGAAAAGTGGATCAAATAAGACAAAAATGTACGGAAAAGATCATGGACCAAGCATGGCGAAGCTCATGAGCCTGGTCGAATGATTGATTCCTCTTCCATAAGGACAACAATTGACCACACACATCTTTGATGATTCGGCAAAAACTGGTAGAGCGTGGCTGGGAGTTTTGATGAATCCACCATATAGACCTGACCTGACACCATCGGACTACTATTTGTTTCGGTCAATGCAGAACTCCCTTAATGGAGTAAAATTGGCTTCAAGAGAAAAATTACTTGTCGCAGTCTTTCGCCGAGAATCAAAAAAAGCTTTACACTGATGGAATAATGTCTCTAGCGGAAAAATGGCAAAAAGTAGTCAACCAAAATGGTACATATATGACTCATTAAAGTTCATTATAAATATAAAAAAATAAGCTGAAGTCTGACTAGAAATATGAAAAGACTACCCTATATGACCTGTTCAAGTAGCAAGACGTCGATATCAATAACTTCTGAAATGATTCCGATAACGTAAGTTGCATTCGCCATCAGCCTCCAGCTCAGATAAGCTCAATTATTTCCAAGTCGTTGAAGAAATGGTGGAAAATATTTTACTTATTACATAAATCGTAAACCGTGCAACTAATTCAAATGTGATTATTGTAGTTTATATTATATATTATATTCGGTTCTAATATTATACATACATATGTATGATGTCATCTCAGAACTGAAAGCTTTTGGAAAAGCATAAAATAGCGTTTATTATTTGTCAACTTTTGTAAACAGTAGATGTCTTTCTACGCTCAAAAGCTTTGGATTAGTCTCAAGCGTATGTAACTCTCCCACCAACTGTGCAATCGCGCTCATGACAATCCCATAAATACACACGGACAAGTATCGAGTTTAGTTCGTTGAGTGTGAGTCCCCAATAGGTTGGTCGTGAGTGTAATCCCCTGCTACAGTGTGTCTTAAATAATATTTTTGTTTCTCAAAACTTAAATATATTTAGATATGATAAGATTTCAGTGAATGATAAAACTTCCCTATGAATATTAACATACATATGTATGTAAGTTCGACTTGGCTTCCAACTGCACACGCTTTTAGTTAGAAGTTTGGCCAAATATTTACCAGAAAATCGTTCCATGCACAGCCCACGTTTTTGTTTCGTTTTATTTTTATTTTCTTCAGTCTCTTTATTTTGGTTGCAACATGTGCCGTACAGCTGTGCAGCTGTTGCATTTCCAAACAAGTGAATGCCAAAGCATTGCCGTTGTTTATGGTTGTATAGTTGCGTGCTAGTTAATTTGAGTGTTGATGATGTTGGATTTTCTTATTTGCTTTTTGCTAAAGCGGTGTACTCATTGCAGCATTTGCATTACATCATCACCTCATCACATATTTATTTATGGAAAAACATTTATTTTTTCTCCGATTTTTTAGGTTATTTTGCTTCAATGTGTTCTATGCATTTGTATACATATATATACAAGGTGCGTTCCAAAGTAAATTTTTGGAATCTAGCGACCCCTAATGGCGCCATCTATATGTCTGGTGCGTTAAAATCTGCTATCTTTATCCATTGTCCAGTGAGATTTTCATGACATTTCATCGATTGGAAGTGAAGTTATTCAAAAAGCTTGCACCGGGCAACGAGCTAAAACACTCGTTCGACATGCTTTTGGACCGTGCAAAAAGCTGTATTGAAGCAAAAGGAGACTATTTTGATTCAAATAAATTGAATTTGCTGAAAAAACCATTTGTTCTGTTTTTTTTTTTAAAAGTCCTGTTTACTTGGGAATGCACCTTGTATACTTGCCAAATGCGTGTTTGAAGTCGTACCCCCCTGTTACGCATTATTAAATCAATATGAAAAATAATTCCGGTAGCTTAAATGAGAACTGAAATACATTCAAATGTACTTATCTGAAAATCAAAAATACTAATCTCGAAAATGTTGCAAAAAGTGTTATAATACATACTTACAGACATACGAGTATGTATATACATACAAGATAAAACAAAAACAAGAACTATTGTCTGACAGTTACTATAAGAAAACTACTACTACCGACGGAAATCCTTGTAGAAAATAAATAAGAATGAACGGAAGAATACTAAGGATAGATCAGTTCCGTCATTTATGTAAATACTCCGCTGACGTGGATATACGTATAGGGTGATTTTTTAAGAGCTTGATAACTTTTTTTTAAAAAAAAAACGCATAAAATTTGCAAAATCTCATCGGTTCTTTATTTGAAACGTTAGATTGGTTCATGACATTTACTTTTTGAAGATAATTTCATTTAAATGTTGACCGCGGCTGCGTCTTAGGTGGTCCATTCGGAAAGTCCAATTTTGGGCAACTTTTTCGAGCATTTCGGCCGGAATAGCCCGAATTTCTTCGGAAATGTTGTCTTCCAAAGCTGGAATAGTTGCTGGCTTATTTCTGTAGACTTTAGACTTGACGTAGCCCCACAAAAAATAGTCTAAAGGCGTTAAATCGCATGATCTTGGTGGCCAACTTACGGGTCCATTTCTTGAGATGAATTGTTGTCCGAAGTTTTCCCTCAAAATGGCCATAGAATCGCGAGCTGCGTGGCATGTAGCGCCATCTTGTTGAAACCACATGTCAACCAAGTTCAGTTCTTCCATTTTTGGCAACAAAAAGTTTGTTAGCATCGAACGATAGCGATCGCCATTCACCGTAACGTTGCGTCCAACAGCATCTTTGAAAAAATACGGTCCAATGATTCCACCAGCGTACAAACCACACCAAACAGTGCATTTTTCGGGATGCATGGGCAGTTCTTGAACGGCTTCTGGTTGCTCTTCACCCCAAATGCGGCAATTTTGCTTATTTACGTAGCCATTCAACCAGAAATGATCCTCATCGCTGAACAAAATTTGTCGATAAAACAAAAACAAGAACTATTGTCTGACAGTTACTATAAGATAGCTACTACTACCGATGGAAATCCTTGTAGAAAATAAATAAGAATTGCTAGGAGAATCTTTTACTTATCATGAAACGGAAGAATACTAAGGATAGATCAGTTGTTTCATTTATGTAAATACTCCGCTGACGTGGATATATGTACATACATACTTATCTAAAGAATAATACCTCAATACACACCATCAAATGCCAATTTTGGGCTTAATTCATTTTATTGTGCAATAACTATATCATTTACATCAATTATTTAAGAGAAATTAAAGTCATATAAGTATGTAAGTATATATTACTTATCTCTTAACATAAGTATGTATACGTAACCAAATCGTTTATTCTGTTAGTCGTACGCCCTTCGCATTTTATTGATCAGCTGCTAAATTACTCGTACTTGCGATAGCTTTGGTCGCCCTTCCACATTTAACTACTTCAATATTCGTTTAAAAACTCTTGGGGATCACGTTATGCTACTATGTAGCATGTAGTTCTTTAGAACTTTTATTCTTATATTGCCTATATCAATATATAACAAGTAAGAGAGGGATAGGTCTTGGGTGCAACCGAACCTTTTATACTCTTGCAACTCGCAGGAATCAAAGCAAGGGAAATACCTTACGATGTAAAACGTCAACCAGAGAATCGGAATTTAAGCAATATAAAATATGTATACATGCACCATATAAGTATATATAACTTATTCACTGACCTACATATATATTAGGTATACGATTTTTTAAAAAATCTATAATTATATAATTATACAAAATCAGCCGGTTGTTTGAAAACCTGGTAATGGTTATATGGGGGCTAGGCCAAGTTTTTGCCCAATTGTATCAACAATTAATTAAACACAATGATATACTGTTATGAGTAAAATACGTTCTAAAATTTTCATTGAGATAGCTTACATACTGGCCGATATCTCCAGGATAAAGTCACCAGGAAATTCAAAAATATTTATATTAGATATATGGGAGCTCATAGAAGTATTGACCCTATTCCACCCATTTTGGGTACACAAAATTACTACTGCAGGAAAAGGATTCTGTCTGAATTTCTATTGCATACCTCACGCATTGACCGATATTTTCGAACAGAAGTCATCTATTGTAGTCCACATATTCGGTACCTAGGGTCAGGAACCGTTTTGGTTGGATTTGAAAAATTTCTTGTCATAAGGTGGCATATAATAGAGACATTATTCGTGCAAAGTTTAATCTCATATTAACTGCTTCTTAATTTGTGTACTGGAAAGTAAAAGAATCAATGGGAATTTAAAGTTGTGCTATATGGGAAGTAGGCGTGGTTACTAACCGATTTCACTGATGAAAAAGATGTCACTTTCCAAAGTTTTATAAATCGGTCAGTCGAGTCTCGAGATATGAGATTTCAGAAACGAGTGGGCAATGCCACGCCCATCGTCCAATTTTTACCCCAACCCCTTTAAAGCCTTGTCATACTATCCCGACGGCATTTTTTTACGTTTCTGGCGCATTTAGTATATCAATAATCGCGCTTTTAGTAGTTTTGAACAGTATCGTTATATGGGAAGTAAGCGGGATTTTCATCCGATTTTATCCATTTTCACACTATCGGTAGCAGTTCTTGTAATATTTGTACTGGAAGAATTTGGTTGTTACAGTTTTAGTATTTTAAGCAGTATGCACATTAAACATATTAGGGGGCGGGACCACGCCTACTTTTTCAATAGTTTTTATCCACAGGAGCCTTTTACTACTGTGATCCCCTGTGCCAAATAAGAGTTTTATATCTTAGTTTGGATCTTAGTTATGACATTTTATATGTTTTCGGTTAGTGGCGATTTGTGGGCGTGGAAGTGGTTCGATTACGCCTGATCTCGAAACTTTTTTTGTACTAAGGAACCCACATACCAAGTTTAATCGAGATATCTCAATTTTTACTCAAGTTACAGCTTGCACGGCCGCACTGACGGATAGACAGGCAGTCAACCGGATTTCAACTTTTCTCGCCATCCTAATCATTTATATATATAACCCTATATCTATCTGGCTTAGTTATAGGTGATATGTGCAAGCGTTAGGTAAACACAACAATAATACTCTGGAGCAACTGGTTGCAAGAGTATAAAAATGCTCTATATTTGTTATTGCTCTTCCCTCTACAGATAACAAATACGTCTGGCTCATTTAATCGCTACAGATAAATTTGTCTATGTGACCTAGTAATTTTCGTATTTCCTTATTAAGTTTACATTTCTATTATTTGATTTAATTAAAACCATAATGTTTCTTTCCTTCGGGTTACCTTTCTCTTGAAATGGTATTTTGTTTGTTTATTTACATTACAATCTTTCATTTGTTGGTGCTTGATAATCATCGACCCGTGTTTTCTAATTTCGTTTTTTTTGTATATCTTGTCTTCCCCCACTTTTGTGGTTTTATTGTCGGGGAAAATAGAAATATTGGTTTATTTGCTATTAGTTTCCGTGAAAGGTACAATAACCCACTGTCTTAATTTCTTTGTTTGCTCTTTCGATGTGGTTTTCTCGCTGATATGCTCGAGTTTATCTGACAAAGGCACATCATAACTTCGGGTTGAGTTCTGATAAGCTTCTTGCATGCAAGTCATTCATAAAGTATTTGTTTTCTTATCATTTCCTCTCTAAGATTAATATCGAATAGCGGTACATTAATGAAATTTGGTTCACTTCAGTTGAATTATGGAGGAGAGATGTGTTTCAACAAATTATATTTTCTTTCAGTTATTTTAAAAGAGGATTTTTCCCGAAATGGAGCACGATAAAACGAATCTGTGTAGCGGAAAAAATTTGTGTTCTAAATACCGTTATTTTTAGTTTCATTAATTTATGTATGTACATAGTTGGAAACTCGTGTGCATGCGAGTATAGATCTTCAACTTTTGTTGGTTAGTTGCTGTTATTGCACTTTACGCAAGAGGAGCATTTGATACCATCCACTTGTCGGGAATAAATTATTTGTCATTGCTGACCTCATACTTACAACGGACTTTCAATCTGAAGATAAGGCTGCTTTTGTATGCGGTCGGACAGCTAATGGGCAATTTAAAATGCGCCGTTATCAATTATAAGTAATAATTACTAGAAAAACCACACATAAAGAGAGAAAAGTTATCGAGCCTCGAAAGTTGTACTTTAATTATAAGTTCACTTGGGAAACTCTACATATGTATGTATGTATATACTATATATGTACATTATGTATAAGTTAGACATATACATAAGTACATATGTATGTACATACATATATGCACATGCATAAATATTAAGTGTGTATGGTACATACATACATACATAAATTAATCAGGCGATGTAGAATATTTTTACATCTGTACAAAAAATATCGCTTGAAAGACATGTATGTGACGCACATCACTCAAACTGTCAGCCAGCTGGTTTACGAAGTCAGCAAACAGCCCAGCAGACACAGCGACAGGGATAAAGAAATGCCAAACTCATTTTAGTGTAGCCAAATCAGACAACATCCTTACATATATTTAGGGATTTAAATTAAACCACCATCATCTATTAATATACAAGTAAGGAAAGGCTAAGTTCGGGTTTAACCGAGTAATTTATAATCTTACAACAATCGAGTTATATGGGGTCTAGGGCAAGTTTTCGTCCGATTTCATTCATTCTAAGCACAAAAATATGTAAATGTAACGATGCACAAAAATGCACCGTAATTAAAAAAAAACAAGCTCTCTCAGTTTTATTAAGATAACTCACAAATTGTCCAATATATGCGGCATAAGGTTATCCGGAAGTTCGAAAATCTTTATATGGAGGCTACTTCCCATATTAACCGTACTCAAGCCATTTTTGATACACAGGAGTACTGTTATCAGGAAAAAATTCTCTCTGAATTTAAATTATATACATACATATTTCACAATTTTTTCGATATTTTTGGTAAAAAGTCAACTATAAGAACTGGTGACCATATATTCGGTACCCAATGGACTTGATCAGTTTTGGTTCGATTTGGACAAGTTTTGGTCATAAGATGGCATAATTCAAAGGCACTATTTGCCTTTAATCCGCTATATTAATTTGATTTGTATACTGGAAAGTGAAAGAATCACATGAAATTTAAAGTTCTGTTATGTTACTCTAACACTAAAACGTCAGTAAAATGTTATGTCCCTATTTGATTGAAATCGGTCCAACAAGCACCTTGTCCATCGTCCAATTTTGACCCTAGCTACTTTAAAGCTCTTTCATACCCTTTCAAGGGCAAAATTTAATGTCTCTGGCATATCTACTATATTTATTGATTTATCGCGCTTTTAATAGTAAGGAAGCAGTACTGTTGCGTTGGGAGTGGGCCGGGTTATCATCCGATTTCATTCATTTCACACTGTCCGTCGAAGTTCTAAGAATAATTGCTCTAGGTAAATTTCGTTGTTATAGCTTTAGTGGTTTAGGAGATTTTATCCTTACACCTACTAACAAAGGTCTGATTACGTAATACCAACCGTCTTACGATGCCGAGAAACATGTGTACCAAGTTTATTTACGATATTGCAAGTTTTACTCAAGTTACAGCTAACACTGACAGACGGACGAACGGCGACAGACATCCGGATTTCAACTCCTCTCATCATCCTGATCATTTATATATACTTGTACATATAAGAAGTACATAAACCTTTATGTATCTCGATTAGTTTTAGGTGAAACAAACAATCGTTAGGTGAACAAAGCTAATTTACTTAAAAGCAGCAGGTTACAAGAGTATAGAAAATATTTTATATTGAACTATACTAAGCATGCATTGAGTAACTAATTTTTTGTGATTTACGGTACACTCTCCATTTCAAGTGGCAGGAGAGTTAGGCATATTTTTATCGCTGGGCAGCGATATGGCAACCACAATAGCAGCCACATAAAAGCTGATTGCAGAAATGTAAACAAACTAATTAAAAGTGACACTGACAGTTGACAATTGCCGTTAAGTGTATGTAGTGTGCTACGAAATGAAAGCAAGAGTAAACAAAAAAAAAGGAATTGAAAAGAAAAGCATGAACTTCGAGTGAAGAGGGTAAAGAAATTAAAAAAAGTACATAGTATGTACATATATACAGAGTTCTAGAGTGGACCAAACTATATGTGAGGTGGTTGGGGAGCGGAAGCTGCATAAGAAGTCACTGGAAGCTCAGTCCTTCCACAAAGAACATTGCAGCGACTTGAATTCACTCTGGTATTTGAAGAAGATTTACTTCTTTATCTCGAAACTTCTGTGAACTCTCCCCGTTCACTTCTCACATTCTTGTTTTTTGTTTTGCCTAGAGATTCAAGTGAAAGGCGTTCCACGCTGAAGATTGTGAAATTCTATTTCTTTAACGCAAATGAGTTATAAAGCCTGCAACATGTTGCCGACGGTCGTCAATTAAGCAAATACTATTGCATCAATCATTATGCGATGCAGAGCGCTTACAAGAATAAAAGCAAAAATAACCGAAACATAAAGGAACTTTTTTGTTGTAATAGATTTTAATTAAAGTAGCAAACGAGGGTAACCCAATCCACAAATTATTGCAGTCTATCTCTGCATTACGTACGAAAGCCTGTATTCTGACGTGATGGTGCGAGGGAATATTATGGCAGCAACTTAGAGGCTTTAAGAAAAATTTATTTTAAATTGAACCTTATAATTAGTTTAAGTAGGTAGAACCTTTCATAGATTTTCAAATAGATTATTTTAAAACTGAAGCAAATATATAGAAAAACTAGAACACCGTTTACTTCGGTATTATCGAAGCTATAATACGCTCCACAAAAAAAAGTAGTTTGCATCCTTGCGAGATAACTTTTTAATTAAACATGACCCACAAGCCACAACATGACCTAGCCTGCGTAGCCACTGTCTTTTAATTCGCTGAACTATGTCAATGTCGTCGTATATCTCGTACAGCTCATCGTTCCATCGAATGCGATATTCGCCGTGACCAACGCGCAAAGGACCATAAATCTTTCGCAGAACTTTTCTCTCGAAAACTCGCAACGTCGACTCATCGGTTGTTGCCTCTGCACCATATAGCAGGACGGGAATTATGAGCGACTTATAGAGTTTGGCTTTTGTTCATCGAGAGAGGACTTTTCTTTTCAATTGCCTACTCAGTCCGAAGTAGCACCTGTTGGCAAGAGTAATCCTGCGTTGGATTTCCAGGCTGACATTGTTGGTGGTGTTAATGCTGGTTCCTAAATAAACGAAATTATCTACAACTTCAAAGTTATGACTGTCAACAGTGACGTGAGAGCCAAGTCGCGAGTGCGACGACTGTTTGTTTAATGACAGGAGATATTTCGTCTTGCCCTCGTTCACTGCCAGACCCATTTGCGTTGCTTCCTTGTTCAGTTTGGAGAAAGCAGAACTAACGGCGCGGTTGTTGAGGCCGATGATATCAATATCATCGGCATACGCCAGCAGCTGTATACTCTTATAAAAGATTGTACCTGCTCGATTAAGTTCTGCAGCTCGAATAATTTTCTTCAGCTGCAGATTGAAGAAGTCGAACGATAGGGAGTAGCCTTGTCTGAAACCTAGTATGGTATCGAACGGCTCGGAGAGGTCCTTCCCGATCCTGGCGGAGCTTTTGGTGGGCCTCAACGTCAGTTTACACAGCCGTATTAGTTTTGAGGGGATACCAAATTCAGACATCGCGGCATAAAGGCAGCTCCTTTTCGTGCTATCGAAAACAGCTTTGAAATCGACGAATATAGTAGCTATACTTATATTGGTCCAATAATCGCGGGTTCGATAAATGAGCAGCTTCTTAGAGAGAAAAGAACGTGGGCTTCACACAGCCTGACTGAAGACGGATTGACACGGAGTGCTACTAATACCAGCAGCTCAGGTAAACTTTGTTGTTGACTTTGCAAGAATTCCTCTTTGCGTTTCATGTCTAAAATTTCCGTATACCAACAACAAATTTATTTCAACTTATAATAAAAATTTGTCCACCAAAAAACAATAAAATTTAGTTACGGTAAATGAAGTAATAAATTAATTATTTTGTTAAACATAAGTCCGTTTTTCTTTTTAAAATGCTCATCTTTACTCAGCTTTATTATTTATTGCATTTACTGCCCATAAATCTTCATGTATTTGCACATAGTCAATTAAAGGCGAAACCAATTGGGAGTTTGTTTTGTCCGGCCCTCGTTAGTCGCACAAATCATTGAACGAACATACAAAAAAAATACGGGAATATCTGCACCGCCTTCAAACGTTGGTATGTTGCTGTATTAATAGTATCACATACAACTTTAAATACAATTCCAATAAAGAAATGAAAATAAATTATCGCTTACTTAAGACCGTCAAACTTTCTATAGTCGCCCGCCGATCGGCAATCGCTAAGGGTTCCTTGCAGTTGGTACCAAATTTCGCCAAATATGCGGAAGTTACGCGCTTTCAACGCGTATAAATAAAGTTAATGACTCAATTTGTAATGAAAAACTTTAGACCATCCTTGCCCGAGATAGCACCGAAGGGGACTCGTAGTTCACAAGTATCATCATTTGGACCAGACGTTATTGTTTTCAATTGGGTATCCGCTTATATGGAAATATATTAGTGTGGATACATACGATATATGTATATACTGTTGTCTCTTTCAAACATTTCGACTCGACTGCGTTTATATTTATCGCCTTAATTAGGCAGCAACCGCATAAGCACAATGCAAGTTTTTGTGTTAACAAAGTGCATGCTTTGGCTTCTGCTGCTTGACATCTTCCTACTGCAGAAATAACACAATTTAATGCCTTTAAACCTCACTTAGCTTTCAAATTGCGTATGGGCCGATGCAATTAAAGAATTTCCGCATTCCCTTCGTTCGTTCGGCGGATGATGCAATGCACAGTTGTCTGCAGATTGCTTGAAACATCAGAAGGCAAATTCACTTATCGCACTCATCAGTTTTTGTTACATATATTTTTGTAAGTGTGTCAAATATGAATACAAATTCCGATACGCAAGTTTCCCACTGGGCCTCACTCAGAACGTTCATTCCAAAGTTTAGTTTGGTTGAATTTAGAATTTTTTTAGCTTTGATTCAAACAGAACACAGACGAGAATTTATCATTCAAACAAATTTGGATATAATAAAAATATTCCTTTAATTTTTAGACCGACCTCCTTACGAAGCTTTCATCCATACAAAGCTTTCGGACAAATGAAAATGTAAAATGTTATTGTTTTGAAGCAAATATAGTTTTAGCTTAAAAGCTTTCATTGTTATGTAAGTATGTACCTTTCACCTGAAGCGTCAATTTATAGAGAGCTTTTACAGTTACGTTTAAATATTAACGATTTCAAAAACTTTTCGTCGAGACATAAAATTACCTTGGGATTTTATCTGAAATCTGTATTTAATCACACATCCTTTTAAATAGCATTAAATACGTGCTTATATGCTATACGTAACTGACTTTAAATAGAAATTCCATCTCTTTTTTACTTCTTTCAGGTAACCTTACTTTCATGAAATCATCCATGCGCTAGAAAATCTAATACACTTCTTTGTGACTGCAAATTGAAAGTTAAGTATAAAAGAAAATGAAATTTAATCAAAGTAAAATATTGCGTTTTCACAAAATTAATTTTTATGAAATAAATTTTAAAGAAATTTCCTATAGGTTACTAATTGCGCACAGTTAAAAACTGACTTCATAAAAATATTGAATTACCCACTCCGCAGTATTTGTGGCAATTTTGTAAAGTAAGAAAGAAGACAATGGCTTGGCGTTAAATAGCTTAATACCCACCATTTCCAATTCTGTCAGCGGGATTCACTGACGAGTATTCGAGAAATCACTTAGGCGCCCACGCGCGCTATTTGCAACACTCATATTTCAACCGACCGCAACAAAGCAGAGACACCAAAAACCCATTAAAAACAACAATAAAGCATGTACCATAAAGAAAACACAACATATTCAAGTAAGATGACTCACCAAATGGCACCTTACAAGGAGCAACATAAAATGTGGACGCACGCAAATTATTTGCAATTGCAGCAAGCGAGGCGACAATCAAACATTGCGCACTTGGCTTATTGCCGACCCAATGAAAGAAGCAGCGTTTAAAACCGGCGCGTCTGACCAAATGGCAACAGCAGCGGCGCCTTTGTTGCGCCTATGAGTTCTTGATTACAACGATTGCGTGCCACATGCCGCGTTTTCAAAGTTGCTGCTGTTGCTGCCATCGCCACCGCCACAAACTCAAACAAATACTCATAATGGCATTTCGTTTATGCAGTATTATTGCATTTTAATTTTTAATTCGCTTGCATGCGCTCAGCGCACCGATTTTATTGGCAACATTCAATTGGTGCCGCTGTAGCAATTGCAATTTCGACGGCGGTAATCAGCGCCAACAGCGCGCTGTTGCGTGCCGCCAGCCAGTTTGTTTGCTATTCGGCGCTGGCAATTGGCGGCTGATGACACTCGCCTGAGACTGCACGCGCTCGCGTAGATGTAGGCGCGCGGCAGGTATCGTTTACGCAAACGACTTAAGTTAGTTTTAATCACAAACGCGCTCGTATAGTCGCTGCAAACTCATTTTACTTGCGTGTAAATTCGATGAAATCGATTTCGCGCGATTGGGTGATGATTTCTGAAATTGCATTTGAAAATTCAAAAGCAGAAATCTAAAATAATAATCATACATAATAGCTTAACGAGAGCAGCATGTAGCACTCGATGCGGCGCGCGCTGTAACTAAAATCAGCAAATTAGCAAGATATATTGGCTGCAGACATGCGAATACAAACAAAATGCGCCGCTCTCGCCTTCATCAGCGTTGAAATATGGTGCAGGTCGTGGTTTTATACCCGGCTAAATTACTACTTGTTTATCCCCAGTCTCTCGCTAAGACTTTTCTTGCAGCACAAACGCTTTAGAATTTTTCTTTTATTGCACATGTAAAATGTCTGTGATTCGAAACTCACACGTAAGTAAAAAAATGCATTTACGTTTGACACCTAGTGGTCGCTCCAGTCGGTCGCTCGATTAACTGTCGTAGCGCTGATGTTTGGATTCTATCAGCGCTATACATTGTTGTTTAAGTTTAGGAATTTTCAGGAATTCAACTGCATTATAAACGATTGACAGCTAATATGTCATGGAACATATTATCAATGCTTCATTACTGCGGAAAAAATCTCATAGTGGTCTCTGCAAATATTGTTAAATCTTAACAAAGATGTTTAACTGAAACGACAACTCTACCAATTTTTCACCAAAATGGATAAAATAAATCTCATAAAAAAAATACATTCAGGTGTCGGAAAACACCCTCTACTAAGAGATAAATGTGCCCATAGTTGTTAGCAAGCAAATTTAAGTAAACGTACTCAACTTACAAGCGAGAGAAAATTCCAAAACTAAATTCTCACATCGATTAGGTAACTTTGCGCGGGCAACTATTTTTTCCAACAATAAGTTTTATTTTGTGTTAGAGACTTCATGTGAAATTTAGCCCAACAAATGTCAAAGCAACCAAGTCCACTGAACTGAGTGCAACAAGCTCCTGTGGCTATGGGGGCCAAAAGCTCGAAAGCCCAAATGCTTATAATTCGAAATGTAGACACAAACATAATAATTCTTATGCAAACAAAGTTTTTAGTTGAAAAGTTGCAGTCAGTGGAAGCTCGTTAAAGAATAGTAGCTGATTATTTACTTTATCGAAAAGTAACCATTCCAAATGCGATTGCCCTTTATTTGAACAGAAAGAACAAACAAACCAAAAGCAAATTAGAAAAGAATGAAATGCAACAAATAACAACAACAACATACTTGACTTGTTGGTATTTGTGTGAATGAATAGAATAACAGATAAAAAGGGAAATATAAATTTTGAAAATTTGTTTACTTTTGCACCTCATTAACGGTGCAGCCCATTGACGGCGTGAAACCGCATAGAGAACCGCAACAGCGATGCGCCAGCCACATAAAACGCAATGACCTGATTGTGGCAGAGACGCGTCGCCACCCAATCGCCACAGCAATTATCACGTGCTGTCAAACAAAGGCGCGTGCGTGTGTATATGTGTGTGCTTGAGTGTTTGAAAAGCGCATCTGGAACGCATCGTTGCACACCTTGCGGCTGTCAATTGCCCGACTTATTAGAAATGAAAATTGTTGGAGATTACTCATACTGCTGTTGGTCGGTCGCAGCGTAGCGTCTGCAAAGCGGTCACCTGCTGAGGGAGTATGGATCGGGGAACCTGCCTCTGCAACCGCCGACGCATCACGCTGTACGATGCCGGCATTCAGTGTTAATGGAAAAGCTGTTGCCTCTGGGCGCAGAGTTTGTTGCACTCACACGCCGCACACTGCACTTAACCCTCCTCCACCGAGGATGGCCATGCAGCAGCATTTACTAATTACAAATGATTTTTCAATGTTTAATTGCAATTAGTGGGTCTGCTGCAGCTGCGTATGTGTGTATGAGTGCGTATGCCATAGTGCGCTCTTCGAATCAAGCCAATCATCACCGGCATTAATTATTGTTGTTTTTTTTTGTACTTTTTTCTCTTTTGTTCGATTTATTCAATGTAAACTCTTAATCTGTTGAAAAGTGCACTCAGACTGATTGCGATATCCACGGATTGCTTTGATCTGTTCATTTAGGTGCTGTTTTCATGGACAACAACTTTCCTGTACAAGTTTAGTTATTTACTTTTTGTTTTTACATATTTGCAAGCATTTAAGAAACGAATAGATGTGACTAAAAGATCTCATCTGAAACGCTATCTCAGGGCGCACGTGGGCTCGAAAATCCGTATTATTTCAAATACGAACTTTTTCCTTCCAAAACTCCTTTTTATAAACAGTTTTTCTTCCAAAACTAATTTTTTATTAACTTTAGGAACTTATTTTACTTCTTGTTTTTTATCAAAATACAAAACTTCCGCAAGTCAAGTCGAAATTATGTAATTTGTACACGTGTTTTGATGTTTGGTTCTCGCCTGATTGGTGCAAGCGTGTTGTTTTTGTGTTTATGAAATTTCTTCGATTGACTTACTGTTGCCAATCAATTAGATATAAACAATTCGAACATAGCTTCATATCTTTGCATACCATCATTTCATTTCGTATAAAATTTATCGACATCCAGTCATGAATTTTAATTGTGACCGAGATGCGCGCATGTATATGAGAATGTACATATATGCTTTATTACTTTTTAATTTGATAAATTCAGCGTTTTACACTTTTTTCTATAATTTATTGAGTTTTAAAATGCAAAGCAAATATATAAAAATTTCGAAAAAACTATTTGTATGCAAAGCACTACTGAAATCAATAAACGAACACTGTGTAAGATATACAAAGGTACCGTTGCGCTAAATGTAAAAAATAAATTAGGAAACTATAGGTTTTCTAAAACTGCTAAATATTTGCTTTTTATTTTGGTAACTTATTTTGTTTTCTAAAGTTGATTAATATTTACGCGACTTATATCAGCAACTAACAAAGAGACTTAAGTTAGCGTTAATAAACCAAATATTGAAATACATACATATGTATGTACATCATGAAAGTCAATACTTACTAGTTTTAAATTTTTTACCCTAATAAATGTTTAGTATTTGTATTTTGCCTGCTCCATCCTGGCAGTACTATTATTTTGACTACCTCGCTAAGCTCCCAATTAGGACAACAAATTAAATTGCTGTAACAATAGTTAAGCTTTACATTTATTATAGTATTTTTTATTGCAATCTATCCACATACAATTATGTAATTAAAAATCGTACAAAATAGTAATTTCATTAATATTGTAGCATGGCAGAGAATTGTATTCAAAAATTCGACTATTATACAAGTATATTCAACTACGCCACAAAGATTAATTAATAC
Source organism: Bactrocera dorsalis (assembly GCF_023373825.1). NCBI lineage: Eukaryota > Metazoa > Arthropoda > Insecta > Diptera > Tephritidae > Bactrocera > Bactrocera dorsalis. The sequence continues at coordinate 48,943,976 of NC_064304.1, read as the reverse complement.
CAAATAGTTTCCTAAAGACCTCTGTTGGAGACTAATTCATCTGCACTATTAAGAAAATAATCCGGGTGCATTCCCTTTAAAAACTACTCCCACTATTTTTTCAGGGGTGCTTGCGGCATATTTACTGCTCACAAATAAATAGATAATTTTCCTAAGAAGTACTGACTTGTAAATAAAATTGTACGAATAAGTAGTTTCTTTCCTAATTCGGCATTGCTGCATTGTTGTTGTTAGTTTATAATCCTAATACTGCCTCAACGGGTAAGCATTAAAGTCAAGAAATTAATTTCATTTTGGCAGCCAATTCATTCCAGAACGAGCTTGGGTGCATAGGAACTGCATGTGTAAATAAAGCAGTCATCCAAAGTGGCAGCAATAACAAAAATATGGAACACCTAAAGCGATACATCGAACGAGACAATATTCAAATTTCGTGCCAATTCCGCCATTGGCAATTTATCATGCTGTCATCTCATATCGAGCGGTGTGCGCTGAGCGCCAGTATGATCGCGCGATCGCAGCGCACACGACAGCACCTATTGGAGGCGCCAGACTGTGTGCAATTCAATGCACGCGTGTATGCGTATGGGGGCACGATGGTTTGTTATTGTTATTGTGGCGGCTGTGCCTTACCTGTGCCTTAATGCGGCGCGACGCGGTATCTACGCGTGTTTGCCAATAATCAATCGCTTGTGCCCCCAACAAAAGATAAACGACTTGGTCGCCGCAGCTCTTTCAGTGTAAGCTAGGCTAGTATCGTATATGTTAAGTGTATGCATGGATATGTATATGTATGTATGTGATAGCTTAAGAAAACTAATGTCACAATCATTGGCAAACGCACATTTTTCAATTTGACAGGCACATGCAACAATAACAACACAGTGGAAAAAGTTCATGCTAGTGCCTCTAGTACACAGATACAAATACGCATACACACACATTCTACAGCTTACAGTTACATACATATGTATATAAATATCTTTTTATTTAGTTTTTATAAAAGTTTTTGGTTTCTATTCATTTCGCACTCACGTTGCACGAGTACAGCGAACTGAAATGAATATGGCCACTCTACAGTTTGCCATTAGTACTCGCTGCTTGACATTATCACTGAGCACATTTGACGCTGGCGTCGATTACCCAGTGTCGTCTGTCCGTCCACTTTAAGTGTCCAGAGCCGAGCGCCGCATCGTGCCGCCGCAAATGAGTGTCAAGTTGCACGCACCTTAAATTTTTAATGGCCCTAAATGAGGTAGCTGCATTGTACCATATTCTTGTTTGTACATACACACACACTTTGTGTTGTTATGCTTATACATATTCACATACTAGGTATGGTAAGCCTTTGCGGACTCATGAGTTTATGCAAAAAATAGATTTGAACCGCCTATATTGGAGTGATTGAAAAATTGCTAAACTTCAAGGTGGGAAAAGCAGAAAAGATAAACAACGGAGGAAAGGTTGTGACGTTCATTTGTATCTCTGTTCATTGTTATAAAAGTTTTAATTCTTTTTTTTAAATTATCCAATATGTTAATTTAAAATGTATTTTTTCAAATAGTAGTACATATTTTTAATAAATAAATCAATATACAAACAAATATGTACAATAAGTAGTTATATTTTAGGAAAATTAGTCCCAGGACACAATGGAGCGAAAGAGAAATAGTCTGTAAATGTAATGGGCAATACCAAAGTGAAGTCACTTTATATAAATGATGACGACTGTGCATTTCTTATAGGAACTACAGTAAAACTACTTTTGATAACGGAATCGACCAACGGTTTCCTAGTTCTTTATAGCCAACTTTTCGCCGAATTAAAGTTACTTATGTAAAAATATTTTTTATAAAGATCAATTTATGGCGGATGTTTGCTACAGTGGTCGTATCTGATCAATGTATTCTTATATTGTAGCATTATCTTGGCGATAATCTAAGCCAGATTTTGTAAAGATATCTTATCAAACAAATAGAAAGTTTTCCATACAATAACTTAATTTTCTTCGATCAGTTTCTATGGCAGCTATATGCAATAGTAGTTTGATATCGGCGGTTCTGATTCTAATAACCAGCTTCTTAGGAATAAAAGAACGTGTTGAACTGTGGGACTGACAAGTTATAAAAATATTCGAATATATTATTAGTAAAATTTGAAGAAATCAGAAATAGCTTCATTGTTGTTTCACGCGAAAAGATAAACAGCGCAAACGTAACTCTGTTGCTCGGATCACTTTTGTACTTGGCGCCGAAATTGGCAGAGAGTGCTTTAAATGGCCAAAATAGCTACAGGTGTCTTACACTTGAGACTTGAAGACACGATTGTACCAAATATACCGAAGCGCTATTATATTTACATAAAAAACGTTTGTTTTGTTATTCCTAAGCACCAAAAGATAACACTTTAATCTACTTAAGTTATCACTTGAGCGAAACGCTTTTGCACACCTTATATTAAGTGCTTTTGCTGTGCGCTATAAAACGTCCTTGGCCTTGAATGCGCAAAGCTCACTGCTTAGGGCTAAAGATTATTTGATGGTTTGAAAAAACTCAGAAAGTGTTTGCTGACAAATTCACTATTTTTTCGGAACATTTTTGGGTAGTGACGGGGTGAAATATTTTTAGCTCGTCGACAGTATTTTACTTCATAAGTTTTGTCTATGCAACGGCGAAAGCTTTTCAAGTACTTACGTGTTAACTAATAATTATTAACATATAATGATAACAATAATAAGTTCGAGAATTAAGCGTGTACCTTATATATATATATATATTTATTTTTGGATTATCGACCGGTTTGGATATTAAATGAATATAAATAAGAAATCACCGGTTGTCTTTTACTTCTTTGAATATGATTTAATACTCAAATTTAGTCAGAAAATTTTTTACTGGCCCATTTTGTTATTATGAAACGTATATATCTGTGATCTCACCGAAAAATGATTAACCATTGAGCATACAAATGACGACTATTTTGCTAATTAATCGATCAATCAAAACATAATATATCAAGGCATGTCAATCATGAAAGGGCTGCGTATAAATAGGACCAAAAGCTTTCAATAAAATAGAGAGGCAATTGTCAACGAAATAAAACTTATTACTGAAAACTGGTTTCAATGCAGGGTTTGGTCGGAGTCCAAAGAATTGTATAGAAAATTTCAATCAATCAAGTGAGCTAACAAATTGATGCTTTTCTAATAGACAAATCAATCAATAGATCGGTCGATTTTGTGTTTGCATAGGAAGTGGAAGTGGCTCTGCTGAGATTGTGGTCCATTAACTTTTGAGCGTATGCAACAATTGCTATACAATTGATAAGTGCCTCAGAAGCTTATGTAAAGTTTTTATGGTTTCAACAGTTGCCTCTGTTATACTGCTGCTGAGGTTTTAAATTTTTTAACTTCAAATCGCTTGTAACTACAATTTTAATCTTTACAACCAATGCATTTTAAATAATTCGCTCTTCCGGTTAAAGCCGACGCTTGGTTACCGCTCTCTTTAGCATACTTACTTACTATTCCTAAAATAGCCAACAACTTCGAAAGAGACTCATGACTGGTATAAAGGCTTGAGTGTTGTGGTATAAAATTAAGTATGGTTTTAATGATTATCCAAATATTTTTTCATTATTAAAATGCTTAAACATCGAATTTACCTTGTTTTCATCAAAATTTTGTTTATTATAATATTAAATGTTTCCAATTTCATACAAAAACAAATAGGGTATGGCTAAGTTCGGGTGCAACCGAACATTTTATACTCTTGCAACTTGCAAAAATCAAAGCCGGGGAAACACTTTAAGGTGTAAAACCAATCATATAGAGTAAAGTCAACCGGATGTTCGAAAATCCTGATATTAGTTATATGGCGTCTTGGCCAAGTTTTTGCTCAAATTTAACCATTTTTGACACAAAAATACACTGTTATGGGTACAGTTATATATATATAATTTTCGTTCAAAAGTCAATTATTGGTACCGGGGTCTAAATATTCAGTACCTAGGGGCCTAAATGCTTTTATTGGATTTAAATATTTTTTTATCATAAGGTGGCACACACTAAAGACATTATTAGTGCGCAGCTTTTATTATATTAATTGCTTCTTGATTTGTGTACTGGAAACTGAACGAATGAAGTGGAATTTAAAGTTGTGCTATATGGGAAGTAGGCGTGGTGAAATATGTAACAAACACAACATACCAAATTTTGTCGTAATCTGTTAGTCGGTACTCGAGATATGGGGTTTCACCATAATCGTCCAATTTTCACACCGGCTCCTATAACGCACTGTCATATCAGCTCGGTGGTAAAATTTAATGTCTTTGGCCCATTTAGTTATTAATTTATCGCGCTTTTATTAGTTTTGAACAGTACCGTTATATGGCGAGTTAGCGGGGTTTTCATCCAATTTCATCCATTTTCACACTATAGTTAGGAGTTTTCGTAATATTCATGCTAAGCGAATTTGGTTTTTGTAGTTTTAGTAGTTTAGGAGATATGCACATTAAACATATTAGAGGGCGGGGCCACGCCCACTTTTTCAAAGTTTCACAGATGTCCTGCAATCCCTTGTGGGAAAACTGATGAGTTAATAGTCTCAAGTTTTACGAGTTCTGGAAGTCAAATATTGGTAAGAGAAGAAGAGTACTCGCGAAATAGACAGTATTGTCAAAAAACACTGTTCGCGCCCGAGCTGAAATAAAAATTGCTCGGAGTATCAAGGAAGAAATTATGAATATTAAAAATAGTTTGGCTACATCAGCAGCTATGCTGTTTCAGACTATACAACACAGTTAATGAAAAATATGAGGTTAGGGGTAAAAGTACCTCTTGAGCTTTCACAAAATTTCTTACTTTTTTCAAACAGCCTATACATATGTATATCTTACTCTCACTTTTGTATGCAACTTAAACGATTAAATAGTTTAGGGGATATCCCCTAAACCACTTCAAAATCAAAACATCTCCTGTATACGTGCTTTTGATTGTTCACTATACATACAAGTATAATGTAAATGCTATTGTGAAAAGTTATACTACATATATAAATGTGTGAATAAAAATCACCATGAAAACGTTGCAGCAATTTTCTCATATTTCTTCAAAACTTATCTAACAGTTTATAATAGTAATGTAGATGAGTTTGTGCAATCGTGCTAGTCATTATATGTAGTTTCAAGTTGCAGCCACCAGCGAGGAGCAACAATAAAACCTCTGTGTGTCTGTGCCACAGTTAGAACCGTGAGAGTTGAGAAGTTTGGCTTACTTGCACTTTGCCACCTTCAATTCAAGTCATTCAGCGCCTAACAACAAGACGCAGCGCTGCGCATTCGCAACAAAGCATATCAAGCAAAATGGTTTCCAACTGCGTATTAGGGCGCATGCGCCTCCGTGAGCATAGCTGGCTTTTTAATTTCGCTGTATCCTTGAATGGCTGTCAGTTTACATGACTTTTCCCTTGTCTTTTAGTAAATCATCAGCGTCAGTTAGTACGTCAGTCCATCAGCTGTTCGTGCAACTGTTTGTTTACCCACTCATCCATCCAAATGTCCATCCGATTCACCGGCCATCCAACTAATCAGCCATCCGGATGGTATTCCATCCAAATGCACATCCATCCAAATTTACAACTATTCAAATAGCTGTCCAACTGTTGCATTCCAAGTGTGCACATCTGTTTCGTGTCCGCCTGCGTCTTGTTATCAGCTTCGCTATCCGCGTCTATTCTGTATGCTTTTTTAGCAGAAATCATAGCTTATACATATGTCTGCAGTGTACTGCTCGACGTACGCTTTGTTACACGAAAACCTTTTCCTTGTTTCTTTCATTTTCATTGCCATTTTTTCCGATTGTCTGCTGTGAAGGCGTGCTGTGTGGAGTGACTGATTTTGACAACTTTAGCAAACGCAACAGCGATTTTTTTACACTATTTGGCATGAGAAAAATAAAATGATCATTTATGACCAGTGAAAGAATTGAATTTATGCGCCTTACTACTGCTAACCAATTTTAAATTGATTTCTGCGCGACAAAAAAACTAATACACCCTCATTAATAAAGACATATATATGTACGTACATATGGATGCTCCTTTTGCCTTCTTCAAAACTTTTATGTCGTTCACTAAGCAATTTCGTATTTTTAGTTTAGTGTAAACACGATTTTTGTGTAAGGCATTTTGTGTAAAAGCACTTTGATCCAATGCTTTTTATATATTTCCAGCAAGAAATTAACAACACTCATAAGATTATTTATCCTTGCAGGCACAAAAACTAGTACAAGTGCGTTTTGACGTCCTGATTTGAGGTACAGGTTCGCCCATCAAAAAAAATTTGTAAAGACCAGAACAAGTAATAGTTTGAAAGTGCCAAGTCTGGAGAATATGTGGTAGCACATCCCATTCAAAAATGCAAAGATTTTAGATCAGACTTGTGTGAGGTCTCGCACTTTTCTGGTGGAACACTACACCTTTTCTATGATCAATTCTGGGTTCTTCTGTTTGAGTGGTGGTCCAGCTATTGTTAAGCAAAAGCTCAAAATGCTGCTATAAGCAAAACTAAGGAATGGATTAGATATGTATATGAGCTTACAAAAACGATATAAATACATATATCACTGTGGCAATGCAATGCTATTTCTTTTTATTTTTTATAGTGTACTAGGGGATCCGGCCACGCGTAGCTGTGGTATAAATTTTATACTATTATTCAAATAAACTATTTAATACAGTGAAAAATTTATTTACGAATAAAGGCGAAAACGTTTTTGTCGGTATAAGAATGGATTGTACTTGAAGTTTAATTTTGAAAATGTTCATACATACAAATAAAAATTTCATTGGAAAAAATAACGAATTTAAGGTTGCTTTCTCAATGTCTGGCTACCAACGTTTTTGTCCAGTTGTCCGCTTAATAGATTGTACTTAATACACATCAACAATGTGCATGCTTAATGTAGATGTCCGTTTGACTGTATTCTTTATTTATGAATTGTTTTAACTATCCTATCTTCTAAAATGGTTCGAATTTACTAAAATGGTTAAGTAGTTTAGGAGTCCATCGCTGACAAACAACGTGACACGGACTTTTTATATATACAGATTTTGGGTTTGTAAGGAACAACTCGAAGATAACCTAATTATTTATAACTATTTTGTCAACTAATTCAAGACAGTTCAAGTTTTTAGTTAATGGTTAGCTTATCAATATAAAATAATAAAAAATACATTAAAAGTAAAAATTTAAACAAATATTTCATCACTTTGCTTTGCATCTTCTAGACAGAATAATTCGTCAACATGCTGTTTTCTTTCTTTCTCTTTCTTTTGACATTTCCCCAGAAATTTTGCACTCAGTTTAAGTATAAAGTCATGACAGGCCAGTACTACATTAATATGTATAGTTCTGGCACGTTTATTGTGCCGTAGTATTCGCCCCCAAAAATCTAAATCTTTTACGTTATGATCCTTTGCGTCGAATAAGGCGTTTTATTTATTCTTTTTTATTTAACCAATGCGGCTTTTTCTTGAAATACTACTACTATACTACTGTGAGTAAAAATTAGTAAGACTTTGTTCATAATTTTAAAATTCTTAATTGATTCATCAAAATCTATGTCGTCCCGCTCAAAGTAATCTCCCTTGGCCCCAATACACTTGTGCCAACTTGTCTACAATTGAACGGTTTGAACTTTAGTAAAAGTTGAGATATCTCGATTAAACTTAGTATTTGAGTTCCTTAGTACAAAAAAATTTGAGTTCGTAGATGGGCGTAATCGCACCATTGCCACGCCCACAAATCGGCATTAACCGAAAATATGTATATAAAGTGCCATAACTAAGCACTAAATTAAGATATGAAACTACAATTTGGCACAGGGGATTGCAGTAGCAAGGAGCACCTGTGGGAAAAAAATTGGGCGTGGCCCCGCCCTCTAATAAGTTTAATGCATATGTCTCCTAAACCACTTAAGTTACAAAAACTAAATTTGCTCAGGAACATTACTAGAAGTTCTAGCAATATAGTGAAAATAGGCGAAATCAGAAGAAAATCCCGTTCACTCCCCATATACCCCGTACGGTTCATAACTACTAAAAACGCGAAAAGTCAATTATTTAATGAGCCAGAGACGCAACCGGAAAGGTATGACAAGGCTTTATAGGGACCGTGGTAAAAATTGGACGACGGGCGTGGCACTGCCCACTTTTTGGTGAAATCCCATATCTCGGGACCCGACTAACCGATTTCAACAAAATTTAGAAAAATAGGAATATGAACTATATCCCGGTGTGGACGAAATCGGACTACAACTACGCCTACTGTTAAAAAAATAACAAAATCTATTTAAATCCAATAAGAACCATTCAAGCCCCTAGGTATCGAATATTTAGACCCCGGTACCTATAGTAGACTTTTTACCGAAAATGTCGATCAATGTGTGATATATATGACTGAAATTAAGAAATAATCCTTCTCTTATAATGGTATATCTCTATGTCAAAAAAGGGTTGAATCGGACCAATACTTCTCTTAGCCCCCATATACGTAATATGAAGATATTCGAACCTCCGGGTGACTTTGTACCGCATATAACGGCCATTATGTTAGTTATCCCAATGAAAGTAAAAAAGCGTGTTTTACTTATAACAGTGTATCTTTGTACTTAAAATATATACATTTTTTAGCTCCTACATAACTAATATCAGGATTTTCGAGCTTACAGCAGTCCTTACTCTATAGAGACTTTATAAATAGACTTTAAAGTATTTCTCTGGCTTTGATTTCTGCAAGTTGCAAGAGTATCAAATGTTCGGTGTTTTTTCTTTGTTTAAATTAGTGATTGTATAAATAATCGTGCTTTCACTTTTCTTAATCCCAACCAATCTTTCATAATAGTTTTCACTGAAATAAAAGGGTGTAAATTAATCGAGTTAGGCAATGAATAATATTGTGACTACTAGATATTACTACTTCAAGAGCTCAATCTGAGAACGTTACATTCAGCATAATTTATGGTCTATTCTTCGTTTCACTGCTGCTTAGTGAACATTGTTCTTCCACATTAGCCACAGTTTGGCATAACAATGATTTTTTTCATTCCTGTCAAAATATAGTACATCGATGTCTCGATGCCACTATGTAAGGAACTTGATTTCTTTTGCGTGGCCACCACGAGCACGCTTGCAGAAGTCCAGACGCTGAACCCAATTTTCGACTGTTTTCAAGCATAAGTACTGCTGCAATTTCACGTTCGATATTCGTACGAAGTTCAACAATCGTCGCTGGCAGTGCCACCATTAACCAATTGACTGGGCCATTTCGTCAGATAACACGTTTACCAAACATGGCACTTCTTTGCTTCACTGGCACGGGAACATTTTGTACTCGTGCATACAATGCCTGTGGATTAAAATTTTTCCACTAGACTCAATTGTTGATCTGACAGAACAGGTATGACGACCTTAAATTGGACGTAGTGCTCTTAAAGTTGAGGCCACTGACTCCGAATTTCGGTAGAAAATTTTTTATAATTTTCATGAGGCAAACCTTACTGGAGAGAAATGTCAAAAGAGCGGTAAAGATATGACGTCATTTGCTGTCCCTATCGGTCTACTTTTGCAGCGTCACTATTGAAAAACCCGTTATATACGTACATGAATATGTATAAGTGGAAGTTTTACCGACAGTGAGTCAATCTTTTAAATTGCTTAGATTCGTTTAAAATTGCAAATATGTTTTTTAATTGATCAGTGACAGCCATTTATTTTCATCGGTAGCAATTTGTGTGGCATGTAACTTCTTCGATAATTGCTGCGTTGGAAATTTTGTAAACGACTCAGCAAGCAATTAGCTAACCTTTCAGCACAAAAACGATTAAAATTATTCTGTAAATTCATAGGCATGCACATACACATGCATAAGTGCATGCATTATTTGTACGACTTTCAAATAAAATTGTTTAACATTATAAGAAGAAACGCATGTATTAACAATAAATTCAGACCATTGGGAATTATTTATAATAACTGGTATTAGCCATTATTTTTAACTCTAATTTTAATGTAATCAGTCGTTCGGCACTCAGTACCGGATATGATATAGTAGAACAACATGATCGCACCATCATAGGTCAGCTGGAACTACAATGTAGATTTGACATATGTACATATGTTTCTATAATTGTTTTATTTTGAAAGTGACTCACATACCGGTCTTTCGATTGTTTCTATTAAGTCTTGTTCTTTAGCCCTTGTTTGTGTTTTTTAGCATTCAATTTTAACTACGTTCTATTGTTTAAGTACTATCATTGACAAATCATATTCAAAGGAACAAATCGACGCAAAAGTTTTCAACAAAGCAATGCTAATTATTATGTTGATTTCTAAGATGGCGTTGAAGAATATGTTCGGGTTCGTAACAGAATCCAAATTTTCTAAACTAAAAAAACATATATACGTAACATTTTCAATACAATAACAACAATTTTGTAAACACGTAAAACATAAACATCAATTCCTTAGTTTAGCGCCTTCATTAGCGTTAACTGAATGTGTTTTCTGGTCACGTTCTGAGTTCGCACTTGCCAATTTAAAGCGTCTAGACGTTGTACGATAATACGGATCAGACGCCACTTGTTAACATAGTAGTTACATGGATGTAAATCTATAGAATGTACTCTTGCAATCGTCAATAAAAAAGCAGATTACATATACATACATACATATGATATTTGGAGAGATTTCGATAGAATTACAGATATAATATGCCCCGGCAATCTTTGCTGGATTAATTAATACAAACTTCTGTTATTCCTCATTTTAGTGGTTCCTTGAAGTGTTCCTCTTTAAAGATTCTCCACTTTTAGATTTCTATATTTTGGCATGCATTTTGTTGTTATAATTATATATTGTATTTTTATGTAATACATGTTGCTATAATGTAATACTACAGATTATAACTAACGTTTTGTTCACCTAACGGTTGTGACTAGTCGCATTCCGCGTGACTGTCTGTCTTCCAGTTTAGTTAATTAAGATATCTAATTGAAACTTGGTACCGTGTTCCTTGGCAAAACATTTGTCACTACTGAGCACTAAACAAAGATATAAACCTGAAATTGGGTACAGGCGATTGAAGTAGAAAGGGCAGCTGCTATACATTTTCATAATTATCTCCTAAACCACTAGAGCTACTATAACTAAACTCGATTAGGCAAATTTGTAAAAGAATTCCTACAAGCAGTGTGAAAATTGATGAAATTGAATGATAACACTGCTCTTCCTTTATAACGGTTTCATCAAAAACTACTTCAAGCACGATAAATCAATAATTAAAGTTTACATCCATGAGGACTTTAAAGGGGCCGGTGTCAAAATTGAACAATAGGCGTTACACCGCCCAGATTTAGGTGGAAACCCATTTCTCGGGATCTGCACGACCGATTTCAAATAAATTAGGTTGATAGCATAAATTTGACATATCTTTAATGCAGTGGGCGAAATTGAATCATAACCATAACTGCCCGCATTGCGAAATTTTAAATTCCACCTGTTCTTTCACTTTCCAGCATAAAAATTAAGCGCCAAATTACCGAATAAATGTACTGCAGTTCCTATTACTAACTTTTTGTCGGTCAATCTATGAGATGTATTTCAACTCCTATAGAGGCTAATTTTTCAACGTCCGTCTGATTTTATACCATAAGTTTCGGTCAACGTATCAGTTATCTTAATAAAATTGATTTTTCTAACAACAATGTATATTTTTGCCTAAAATGAATAAAATCTTATGAAAATTGTATGTATGTAACTAATATTACAATGTTCAAACATTCGGTTGATTTTAGTCGTTATATGTTGGTGATATATACATATATATATATAACATATATCGTATCTCGATTAAACTCAAAGAGCAGGTTTTTCTGTTAATAATATGAACGTACAATACGGAGTATACTATAGGTTAAAGCCGAAGATTCGTTTATATCTGAAATTATACTATATGTAATTTTTATCGCTACTCTAACAAATCGGCTCTGATCTTTAGCAAGAGTATAAAATGTTACACCCCAAATTAACCCGTTCTTACTTGTTTATTCTTTCTTCCGTTTCAAATGCATAGTTCTTAGTATTTTTAACGATTGACATCCGAATTCTCTGGACCGCTTTAAGACTTGCAACTTATTTATCTCCTCGCGCTTCATTTCACTTTTCATTAGGCTATACTCGTACAATGAGTTGGTAAAGCTTCTACTTTGAAGCAAAACTTTGCGGCGAATATCAAGACATATTGGTAAACTTGTATAAAGTTTTCGATCTATAAAATATCAGATATAATATACATATAAAACAAATATCTATTTTTACCAAAAAATATAAAAAGTAGGCCTCAAATAAGGTCGGTCGGCAAGTTTTCGGTTTCACCCCAAGTATTTATAGATGCCTCGGACTGAGGATATACATAAGTCTTACAATTACATTTCAGAATAGCTAGAAAAGGCGTACTTCAAAAAAGTCTGATCATGCAATCAATGGGAGTTATTCCCAGAAAACACGTTATTTTTGCACACAGTGCGCTCATGTGCAGACATGTCATAGATACCAATTTGCCAAAACGCCTTCGGCAATAAAGTATGATTTTTAATAAAAACAAATCATTTTAAACCTCAATTAATACAGCAGATACCAACCCAAAGTCAAACGTACAAGTAGTGGCAACTAAAGTGTTGCAACAACAGTGCTCTTAGACTTGCAACAGGCAATAGGAGTAGTAACACCACCAGCTGCCACTTGCAATGAAAATGCATTGCATTGAATATTTTGTGCTAATTTTTTTCAACAACGCTCCTCTCGCCATTTCCCGTCTAATGGCCAAGCGCGCACAGGTCCGTGCTGCAGCGACGGAGTAAACAGAAAAAAGCGAAATCTTCTTTCGTAGCAAATTAATTTTCCTGCTGGCCAAAACGAATTAATCACCTAAATGCGGCTGCCGCCTGATGTCGCTTTCATTGGTGTTGCTGTCGCTTGTTCACTTGGCCTGCGAAGCACTTGCCGAGTTGTTGCGGCTGCTGCTTGCCACTGTTGGCATGCTAATGTTGCTACTACCGCATGGCTATCTGCTACCTGTTGCCATAGTGCCCTCAAGGCATTAAACTCATAGTTGAGCCGCTTGGCCGAGACAGGTGCGCGCGGTATCGACAGTAAATCGACTAACGAGTTTTGCTGTCTTTCCATTTTTTGTTGCAGTTGTGATTGTTGCTTACCTCTTGCAAAAGTTCACTAAGATTTTTCATTTCCGCCAAAGAATGAAGCAAATGACCGCCGTGATCTGTGGAAAGTCAGACTTTATTTTTAAATTGTGGCACCCTCAAGAATTTGAAAAACAACAAGAAATCAAAAATGTTTGGGAAATTGTTTCAGAAGGAATTAAAATGTGGTATAGTCCAGATTCAGATAGAATTACTAGTCCAGTATTCAGCTTTGATGGTGTTGAGATTGCTCCAACTACTTGCTTCAAGTATCAAATGTCCGAATATGCTTAAATAAATTTGTAAATTGGAAGAAATATAGTTTTCACTAATCTCATCTGCACTACTTTCTTTACAGTTATACCGAGAAATCCTTCGACTTTCCATCTTCAATGGCCATTTGCTGCCATGTCCAGGGCTCGTGAGTTGGCCTTACTTGAGAAATGGACTGATGCTGCTGCCGCAACTGCCACCAACACTTTCCCACCCCTCGCCTCACCCACCTCGCCGAAGGCAACGAAATTTTGCTGTTGCCCGAATCGGCGCCGCTACAACTTGAAGCAACCAAAGGCGAAGTCCACCTTAGACGCTCGCAATATTTTCTTGGATAATGATTTTACGTACATTGATGATGTCGATAGGCAAGGTGATAGCAACAACCACATCAGCATCAAAGGTAACAGCGGCCGAAGCTGCAGTAGTGTGCGACGTTGCGAGGCGCAAAACGGTAACACCGACAACTGCACGGACAGCGTAGCGTTAGTCAACCTTAAAGAATTAGACGGACATCAACGTGAAACTGACAAGTGGCTGCAATTGCAACAACAGAGCAGAGAGGGGTCTACTGCTACAATCGTCGGTAATAACTTTGCAGACGATTACGATGATATCTGTGATGTTGTCGACAATGCCGGAAATCGTAGATTGCGCCTAATGAATGCAGCGCCACAATTGCCAACAATACAGCAAAAGCAGCAACAACACAAAAGAGTAGAGTTAGCAACGCAATGCCACAAAGCGGATCATTTGCAACAAATGCGACATGACAAAAGCTTTCATAATAATAGCAGCGGCAACACAAGCGCCAATGATAAGAGCACTAGTAACAATAACAACATCTGCGATTGTGAAAACGACAAGAGCGATGGTAATAACGGTAGCAACGCGCTGATTGCGGACAATTGTCAACCGAAAGTAGTAGGCGGCAGCAGCACAACAACAGCAATTACAACAACAGGAGAAGTTGTTGGCAACAATTGTGCGGGCGCATGTAAAAGTGATAAAGGTGTTGTTTGTGAACAACAACAAAAACAACAGCTGGCTAACGACGGGCTGGCCGACGACCACAAGAACGATCAACAAAAAATCCAAAGACTTAGCGATAGTGAACTTAAACATAGCAATATTAATTGTAAGGAACAACAAACGCAACAAAAACAACACTGTGTAAGTGTTAACATTACAGGCGACAGCCGTGACTTTAGTGAGCTACAAGCGCGCGTTAATTGCCAACTTGACTCATCTACAACAACGACCGCGCCCGATTCGAACCGATCGACTGCACAGCAAAAACAAAGCCAAAACAATAGTATCAACTATAACAACGATAAAGCCAACAGCAGCGAAAGCGACAGCAAAATTGATTTGCAGAATAAAATGACAATAACCACAACGAATGCGGCGAGTCGCAAGCATTCGCGCGTCGAGTGTGGGTTGAGATCAACAGCAACAACCCCAGTCACAAACGCATCGACAGCAACAACGAAGGACAGCGTCGCGACAGACAACGCTTCCACAGCGACCACAACGGAAATTGCGCCCTGCAGTGTGAGAACAGCGACGAACATGACTAGCAACACTGCAACAACCGACATGCCTACGTCCGCGTGCGCGTCCGCGACGAACACGGCAATAACAACTCTAGCAGAAGTCGCTGCAATGCACTTTCGCAACACTGCTGCATCGCCAACGCCATCGTCGCGCCCATCAACACCCTCCTTAACAACTGTGATCAAAACAACGCTGGTGAAGCGAACGCCTTCGACGGAATCGTCAAAAACTCCATCGCCAGTCACTACACCAACAACAATAACAAAGTCTATTGTCACCGCGACAGTGTCGGCACGAGCTTACAATAGTGTGGGCAACGCTCGAGCGGGAGGAGAAGTAGTTCAAGACAATGCGCAGGAAACTACGATGGCTGCGAGACCGCGCACATCCGTAAAACAACGCATTGCGGCCTTTGCCGCTGGGAATGGTGAGTGTTCAGCATAAGGGGTATATAAATGTTAGAGGAAAAGGCGTAACGATTTAAGCAAAATAATTTCATAATTCATTTTAATGTATTGACACATCGTGTTATAAACTGTGGCTCGGGGAAATTTTAATTCGTCTCCGAATGGAGATGTTTCGATCGGGGCTAAATGACTAGAACTAAAGAATACTTAGCATTAGGATGGGAATAAAACCGCGTCGAAATAATTCAATTATTTAAGGTCCTATTTTAGCGTGGTTGGTAGTTGATTAAAGAACGCCGATACATTTTGGTATATTATTCTTCGGGATACTTTTGTAAATTATTAGAAAAGGGAGTATACTACATGTATATATAGTATTGTATCTTAAATTTTTGATATTTTTAGACTATGATGAAAAGTAGTCAGTGTTTCAGTTGTCATGCTCAATACATATTTTGTCGCCCTAGGCTGCTCCAAAAACGTTAGTTGCAATACTTAACATCGGTCCTAAAGAATACCTCGTTTTCGAAGTATCAACTATGTACATTTGCTTAGTCTACAGACATAAGATTTAAGAAAAGACCTATAATTAAGGCAAGACCAAGATAAGATTAACCTAAACCTGCTTACATATACATATGCGTTCAGTAAAGCTTTTAATAGGAATACATTGCTTTCGTCTAGAAATTATTGCAATTATGCCTTTGTTAACTGCTTCTACTTAAATTCCGCTAAAAAATGACAGCATTCTATTGCAAGTATGCAGCTTTCAAATACTTTTAAAATAATTGTGTGGTCTACTACAGAACAATGTACTATTTTGTAAAATATTCGTCGTGTTGCAATGAAATTTGAACACGAACCGAACGTGATATGCCATAAGATTGCTTATAAACACCGAGAACAAAAAAAAGTTATTGCAAATTGTACATAATTTGAGTATAATACAAAAGAACAACAATCGCAGTAGTAAAAACAAGTCAAAAGGGCACGAATATGTCGGAGCCCGAGGGAAAGAAAAAATGGCACTGACCCAATGCGCCACTGAACGAATTACAGCGCAAATTATAAAAGCTTTTTTCTCGTTTATGGCTTTTTGTGCACAAATGTGCACAACCGGAGGCAGTTGTCACATTGGTCTCGCCGAGCTGAGTGACTCATGCACTGAAGTGAACGAATATCAAAACAAATAGCGGATGAGTCATGCTGATGAGGCTCGTTTGCACGAATCTGAGCTTAGAAAAGACAAAAGCCAGAACCAACAAGTAAGGAAGGGCTAAGTTCGGGTGTCACCGAACATTTTATACTCTCGCATGATAAAGTGATAATCGAGATTCCATTATCCGTCATTTACATATTTTTTTTATTTTGCTGTAAAATTAATTAGATTAGTAGTTCCTGAGATATGGTTTTTGGTCCATAAGTGGGCGACGCCACGCCCATTTTCAATTTTTAAAAAAAGCCTGGGTGTAGCTTCCTTCTGCCATTTATTCCGTAAAATTTAGTGCTTCTGACGTTTTCTGTTAATCGGTTAACGCACTTTTAGTGATTTTCAACATAACCTTTGTATGGGAGGTGGGCGTGGTTATTATCCGATTTCTTCCATTTTTGAACTGTATATGGAAATGCCTGAAGGAAACGACTCTATAGAGTTTGGTTGACATAGCTATAGTAGTTTCCGAGATATGTACAAAAAACTTAGTAGGTGGCGGGGCCACGCCCACTTTTCCAAAAAAATTACGTCAAAATATGCCCCTCCCTAATGCGATCCTTTGTGCCAAATTTCACTTTAATATTCTTAATTATGGGTTAGTTATGACAATTTATAGGTTTTCGGTTTTCGCCATTTTGTGTGCGTGGCAGTGGGCCGATTTTGCCCATCTTCGAACTTAACCTTCTTATGGAGCCAAGAAATACGTGTACCAAGTTTCATCATGATATCTCAATTTTTACTCAAGTTACAGCTTGCACGAACGGACGGACAGACAGACATCCGGATTTCAACTCTACTCGTCACCCTGATCACTTTGGTATATATAACCCTATATCTGACTCTTTTAGTTTTAGGACTTACAAACAACCGCTATGTGAACAAAACTATAATACTCTCCTTAGCAACTTTGTTGCGAGAGTATAAAAACCATAAGGGTAATAATTGCTAGCTATTATGCGAATTTGCAATAATCAAGTCATTTGCAATCGAGCAAACGCAAATAGTATCGAAAAAAAGTACAAATTACTGGGTGTGTTGCTTCCGCGTTAAAGAAAAAAATAGTAATGGTTGTGATTCGCATGTGTCTTGTCCTTGTTTTTTTTTATCGTTTATCAAGTTTCTTTTCACATTTTTCCATTTCCATTCCACACAGATTGACACATTAGCTATTCAGTGCGCGCTTCATACATCGTGGCATGCCACATCCTTGGTAATTCTAAAGGCGACAGCGCTTATGCATGCAAATAAACTAACAACTCATGCAAACTCCACGCTTTTTGCAGCTCTAAAGATGTATGTACATACGCCGGGCTGAGCATATGGAAGTTGTTGCAAAAATGCACAATCCACATTTATATCATTGTCATTGTTGTTCTTCACTGGTGCAGCCATACGCACTGCGTTCATAATATTTGTTTGTGTACGCGTTGCACTACGCTTATTCACCTTTAAAAGGTACATATGTATATATTTAGCTTTTGTAAGTGTCCCTCACAATAATAAATAATAGAAGCGACAGCTTTCAAATAAATGAGAAGAATTTATTATCTAATTATATATTTCCTCTTATTCTATTAATTGATTTCAGGAGTGTGCATTTCAAGTTTAATATATGCGCCACTTTAAAAGCAATTTTATTTTAAAATTTCTTCATGTTGAAATCTACGACGAAAATTGTAACACCCAAAAGTGAATATCGAATATCCTACAAAAATGTACATACATATGTATAAATGGTCGCCATGATGAGCTCAATCAATTTAGACATGCCCATCTGTCTGCTTGTCTAGTTCCTCAGTTTTTGATATATCGATCTGTAACTTTTTTTCCTGTTCCTTTCTTACCAAGAAGCTGCTCATTTGTTGGAGGCACCGATATCGGACCACTATAGCTACGATACAACCGGAACGATCGAATAATTATATTTACAATAGCAATTCACATAACGAAAGCAAACGGGTTTTGAAGCAGTTTACTAAGAAAATACGATATTTACTCTCTCTGCCATCTGGCACATACTCGTAATATCGCCATTCGAAAACTATTTAAAAGTTGAAATAATATTTCTCAATAAACTCTTTTAACCTCTGTGACCTAAGTAGTTTAATTTAAGACTGCAGTTAAATCTTTGCAACGTGACATGAAGGATATTTCACGCAAGCGATACCGATTAACTGCAATGACTTCTTCTACTTGCTTACAAAGGATTCTTCGATATGCCAATGAGGCTTGAAAGAAGTGCATTTCAAAGAAAAAAAAACAAAACAAAGTTCAGGTGATATAAAGACCGCCTGCACGCAGAGTTTAAACTTCTCGTCCCCAGTATGCTGTTCATGTAACATACATATTTGCGAACGCCATGTATGAGCCTGATCACTGTGATACTGTGGCGGACTGGTCGATATTTCAAGGAATTGTAGTATAGACCGAAACCGACATAATCAAGCGCAGCGTTGATATCAAGTTTTGCTGCAATAGCTAGCGGCTGCGGTTATGCGACTCAGGCTATAATGAAGCTGTCGTAGCACTGTAACGAGACGTAAGCAATACGCGCAAGAGTATACGGTTGGTAGCCAACATTGAGCAACCTATGAACGCACCTCAATCATGCTGTCTTCCACTGAATTGCAGCGCTTTTTCATTGCAGAGGTTTGACTTTTGACACTACCGTTTTGCAAGCTTTAAATTTTCATTGACAGAATTGGATAGGCTGTGCCCGCGGATATCGCCTACAGGCCCTTTTTCTCTTCTTAAGCTGTCTCGTTAGACATAGCGTCGCATTATGAACTCAGTGTTAAGTACTCTGTGTTGAAGCTCAACGCAATCTGAAACCTGCAACAAACCTACAAGAGTCACCTAGATCCCTTTCCTTCCATTTTGACCTGCTGTCGTCCTTTGATTTACTTAATTACTTATTTGCGCACGCTCCACCAGCCAGCTTCCTTTGGCCAAACGCACTTCATATTCTCTCGTATTCACAGATGTCAGTGATCGGGTTCCAGAGGTCAAAGAAAATTAATCTTAACTTAATCTTAATTCCAACATAATCTTGTCTATCCCTTAAAGATTTTAAGCATATTTTCAATGCGCCTGTAGCGATAATAGTAAAAAAGTATTGTAGTTTTTATTATTATATCTGATATCACTATTGTATCGTCATATGCCTGTCTGTGTTATACATTTTTTTTATTACTTTTATCGCTATTCAAAATTGCTTCTTCAATGAGCCGTTAGTGCTTCTGTTGCTCCGCCGTTGCTATTGCGGTCTGCTTTGGAGCTGCTTGTGTAACCGCGTGGTTACTTGGCTTCGCGCCCGCTTAGCTTTGTTGTGATAGTACTCAATTAGACGTTTAAGATGAATTGCCTGTAATGCTCCATACGGGATATTGCGACAGCATTCCTTACTGTGTACCTTACACCTCACCTTACACCTACTGTGTACTTTACAAGATGCATACATATATAACGCTCTGGCTCCTGCCATACAATCGCCTTTGTGCGCGTATCGTTGAGTGTGCCACTTTCTTTGGTGTACTACATCTAGTGGAATCGTGGAGGTGCTTGCAGTAAGTAAGTGTGAAAGTTTCGGAATTAATATACCAGCGCCTTCACCACCACGTTTGTCCATCCAACACAGACAATTGCCAGCAATCCGACAAAAGCCTAATTGGTTTAAACAAATTGCTGTTATAGATCGATTTTCATTATTTTAGAGTTTCTCCAATTTTGGCTTATGGCACATTGAATTTGGCAAGTGCATATTAAGCAAGGCTTGCCCAGCTTTGTTTTGTCCATGATTGTACGTTAATCTTGTAGATTTTCGATCGAAGATAAAAACTTACTTCATTTTAGGAATATATATGTAAACTCTAAATAAAAATTCACCCTCTGTGTTTTTATTTCTAATCACTTACGAAGTAGTTAACAAAATTTTTGGAATGTATCTAAGAATATGGATTTAGTCGCGCCATTCAATCAGATTGCTATAAATTCTGCGACAAAGTTTACAATGCATAGAGCGAGGCGCAATTCGCTGAAAAGTGCCGTTATTTTTACTATAACTTGTACACAACCACAAAACTTAATATTTTAAGAATGCTTGTTTACCGCACTAATGATAATTTTTCCAAAACAAACGTCTGAAGTGATTCGAACCACTTCAATCATAAAAACTGTTCGCGAACACATTCGCTTAAATCCCCTTAGAAAACGCAATATTATGTCAAACAAAATGGATATTGTGACCAGATCACCATCAATACTTATTCGAGATGATCTCGACATGAAAGCCTACCTTCGGTCAACTGGCACAACGCCCTTGATGTAAATTAGGTTCAACTCATGCAAACGGCTTCTTCAGTGGCACGCAGCCAACTACCATGAACGTACATACATATGTATGTATATATGGATTTAGAAAAAATTGAAGAAAAAATTTCTGTGACAAAACGACAAAATCTCACAACAACTTCCAAGTACCAAATAAAATATATAAATTAAAGCTATATAAATAATCAGGATCATGCAAGCTGTAACTTGAGTAAAAATTGAGATTTTTGATGAAACTTGATATGCACGTTCCTTGGCAAAATAAAATAAAAATTCGTATATGGGCATAATCGGACCACTGTAACATAACTAAACATTAAAGTAAGATATAAAACCCTAACAGGCGATAGTAGTGGCAAGGGGCACCTGTGGAAAAAAAAGTCTAATAAGTTTAATGTACAGATCTCTGGAACCACTTAAGATACAACAGCCAAACTCGCCTAGCGTAAATATTATAACAACTCCTACCAGAAATGGATGGAATGGGATGATAACCCCCATTCACTCCCCATATAACGGTACTGTTAAAATGTACTAAAAGCGCGATGAATAGCTAAATACGCCAGAAGCACCGCCCAGTTTGAACATATCTAAGAACCCGCCCGACCGATTTCAACCAAATTTGGTATCCGACATTCCGCTGATATTCCTATCTTACAGTGTGAAAACGGGCGATCGAAGTACAGCCACGCCTACTTCGCATTTAACACAAATTTAATTTATATTTGAAACTTCCACTTTCCAGCACACAAATCAAGACTTTGCCACCTTATGACTAAAACTTGCGTAAATCGAACACAAACTCTTCAAGCCCCTAGATGCTCAATATGTGAACCCAGTGTTTATAGTTGACTTTTTATCGAAAATATCGTTCAATGTGTTAAATGTATAATTGAAATTCAGAGATAATCCTTTCCTGATTGTAGTCTGTCTGTGTGTCAAAAATGGGTTGAATCAGGTGAAGATTTATATAAATGAAATTAGCTCATCCTTACTGGTTCAGTATCAATTCAAAATTCCAAGAAGTAGAAACGCTTATAGTTATTCGAAAATATTCTCTTAAAAAGGCTTACAGATCGATTCTATATATGTTATAGTTGTCCGACTTTCTTAATTTTTGATGTCATAGTTAAATACATATATAACTAATAAAGTAGGTACTCTTAATAAAAAAAAAAAATAAAAATAATGATCGGTTGCATGGGAGATACATTCTGTAGTTATCGGATCTAGTAATTTAGACAAATAATCAGCACAATATCAAAATAAGCCTGTGTATTAAATTTCTTGCGGAAATCTAAAAAACTGAAGAACTAATTTTTATACATTTCCGCTCGAAACCGTTTTTAAACCCAAAGGCGAATTTTTTGGACCCTTTTTTGAACTGCTTTAATAAGCCTACAGATACAGAGTAGTTCAAAGTCAATCAGCGACCTCTGTTTGAAATTCAGCAAAAACTATTAATCAATACCGGCTACGGAAATCAGTAAAATAATGATAATTAACATTGAATAGGAAAAGATTTTGTTCGTCAAATATGACCCAAATTGAGACTGTTGTTACTTCTACTCATTTGCTTCACACACGAATTTGACTAACCATTTTGAAGGCATTATCTGGTCTGTTTATCTTATCAGCTTAAATATAAAATTATTGGATAAAAATTGTTTTGGAGCAACTGAATCCCGGCTACGAACATTTTATAGTATATTTAAACGGATATTTTCGGAATATATTTGTCTTCTAACAGAGTGTCAAGGTTTCCGATGACTAAATGGAATGTATACATACTTATGTATGTGTGTATAAATGGTCATTCATGGTGCGAGCGCAACGATTTTTTTATTTATTTCTGGTTAATACGACTACCATTAATTTTTATAAGAGGTATAAAATCTAATAATAATACTTAACTACAAACGATTTTTAGATCCATTTGTGTTTGTTGCCCCAAGGCGGCCAATTTTATAACCAATCAAATTCTCGGTAAAAGAAATAAAAATTGCTGTTGCCGGACACACCCATTTTTGCTACCATCGCATAAAAAAGCTGCTAAAAATGTATTTGTTAAAAAACAACATAATACGTAAACACAAATTACTGTTTAACAAAACAATTTTTTTTGTTTACAAGTCTCCCCGCTACTGCTGAATCGGCTTGAGCTTTAAAAAGCAGTAATTGAAATTTAAACATTTGCAAGTCAATTATAATGCCGTTTCAGCGTTGGCACCCATGCCAAACACGGCGCAGAGATCGCTGATTGGATTACACCAACAACATATGCATATACAAGTAAATAAAATTAAAAAAAAAAAATATTTTTATTCACATACATATTTATGTTTGCATTTAAATATACATAGGTACTTACAATTTTTTGGGGAATATACAAGGGAAAGTTTATATTGCATTTTGAAGTTACGTAAGCCGAAGGCATAAAATATTTACATTTTAATGCATTACCTATTTAAAATAATTTTATTTATTTATGTAATAAAAAATTTTATTTCTGTGCTTATTTAGATGTTTACTCTACTTTGCTTTTATGATAAAACAATGTCTGAAAGTTAGCTAAAAATTGTATCAATAAAAGAAAGTAATTGTGCAAAAATTACCAATTAAAAGTAAAGCAAAAAGTTTCTGGCCAGGAGACTCCTCATATGCGGTGGGTCGATATTTACTCTTTTTATTATGCTGCAAATCAATGTTGTATGCCAGTACGAATAAGAAAAGCGGAAGACGTGGAAACTTGCCGGCGAGACAGCAGACCTCCCAGTCAGTGCTCGTTTTAAATTGAGGCGGGCAAACTGGAAAAAGAGTAAAATGTTGCAAAAATCCGGCGTTGGGGTACTCAGTCAATTGCGTTGATCAGTGTGTATGTATGTGCAAGTACTGACCAACATACATATGTATGTACATACATATGTACATGTACACACAGCAGTCAGATCAACATGTTATAAACTAGTGTGCAACTAGTTATAAGCAACTTTACAAGGGAAATAAATCACAAAGCCAACCAATCACGCGAAGATGTTCTACGAGGACATCGCCTGAGAGGACGATTGTCAGACTCGATCCAAAACTACAACAATATATAGTTAGAAGCACATCAGAAAGTGGTTCTATAAATGATGTAAACGTGATAGTATTCATTTAGTTAGGTTTCAGGTAGAATATACTAGTTACAAATTTAACTGGTACGATTCCCAACAAATTTTATGAATAAATGCAGGATAAACATTCACACACAGCCTATGTTACACAGTTCAAGTAAACATGAAATAACGTTAACTTCAGTTGCATCGAAGCTATAATAAATACCTTTCACAAATACAAAATATTCCATACATCTTTATTTAGATCGGTGAGTTTGTATGACAGCTACATACATATATGCAATAGGCGTCCGATATCGGTGACAAATGACAAATGAGCAGTTTCTTAGATAGAAAAGAGTATGGTCTAAATTGCAGATCGACATCTTAAAAACTTAGAGAGTAGTTCGTGTATACCCAGACAGACAGGCGGATTAAGCTAATTCAACTCAGCTCGTCATGCTGATCATTTTTACATACATATGTATGTATTATATATTTTTTATAAGATCTCCGAAATTGCGTTCTAGGTATTAAAAACTTCGTGAAGAATTCAATATACCCTGTTCAGGGTATAAAAACGTATTTATTTAGTACATGGTGGCCCTTAAAATTTATGCAATGCTTACACTGGTGTACGTGTGTGTGTGAGTGGTGTCTTATTGCGTACGTTGATTTACGATGTCGGCGAATGAATTGTGTAACGAGTGGCTGACGCGAGCAACATCAGTCTTTCATTGAGGGTCACTCAGTGGCTAATGAAACTGATTTGGCAGCAGACACAGCTCACAGCCGATTCCACAGCATGGCTTTCATAGGCTACACTGTCTTCGTATTTAATCAAGAATTAATCGAACGCACGCATGCGCAATAAAATCGAATAACTTTATACATACACAACAGTATTACTGCATACATATGTATGTATGTAAGTAAACGTTTTAAAAATAACTGCAACATATGGCTCCATTGTGGGAAGTCGCGTGAGTTCTGTTACTTGCCTCTCAATTTCGGTTTGGCCGTAAATACGATTTTCTTTGTTGCTGTTGCTTCATTTCACAAGCTTGTTCAGTTTGTGGGTCAGAGCGTCCCTTTAACGGCGGCTTATAGTTATGATATCCACCTTTCAAACCCGCTCGATTTTATTCTTTGTACCTTTAATTTAATCGTAATGTACTTGTATAAATCATTTTGAAATTTAAATCTTATAACCAGGTGCTTCCACAAATTTTATGGGCCCGTGTGATTACTGCTATGGTGCTGGTAAAGCTGTAGATGCTGTTGTATATTTTTGATTTAATACCTTTGTAAGAAAAATCAACGGTTTCCAAAAGTAGACGGGAAGACACTTGCCATTGATTTAAGGATATCAGTATTTTACTTACATAAATGCGAGGCCTATATTAGGAAATGGCTCAATGGAATCTAACTTTAATTACTCAGGCATTCCGTTCAAAAACAATTTAGGCCATTGGTCTTAGGGCATTACGAAAGGTTATAGGTTAAAGAATGTATCCTCCGATTACCAGGCGTTTAGAACTTAACCTTCACTTACTTAGAATTTAAAATTTAGATCATTTATTCTAGAAATGTTGTCTTATATAATTATTATAAGTTTACAATTCAGTTGTTGTTGTTTTTTTTTAATAGTGACCTATTCATGAACAATCTCAGTTTCAAACCTCTTCTAATCTTAGAAATACAAATAATACTGAATACGTTTTCGAAGAATGCTACCAATGAGTTAGCGACAGTAGCCGCTGGAAAAACCGATATTGTCTCAGAATAGCTCGTATGTAAATATATTATATGCTTACGAGCTTTCAAACTACCCACAAAAGTTTCTACTATTGCACCGACAAAACTTTCTTAAGAACATATGCACATGAACACTCAAGATACTTTTGTAGCGCGCCAATAATCATAAGTATATAGTAATATATGTATGTAAGTTTGGAGTTGTGGGTCACCTGTTATCCGGAAGCGTACATTAATAGGGCTGAAAACAGCAGAGGCAAGCGTTATAAGCTTTGGGGAACGGCAAGTGAGCACAAATTGGCACATGTTAACATATGTAAGTTGTAAAACACGCAATTAGTTGATTGATCAAACTGAAATGTGTGAGCGCAAGTGCTGGTGCCGAAGAGTACGGAATGAACTGCAATGTGAGCGCTGCAATTTCAAGAATTTCTCGCTTTTATCTAATTGTCTAGCAATTTGCATTTTCTATATTTTCAATTTGTTGACATGCACTTATTTATAAGTTTTTCTTTCAATATTTTCTCCCGCGAACGCACAGAGAAACAAACGCGAAATCATGACAACTCCATTAAGATACAGCAGCAACAAGCCCAGAATCACAACCAAATTCAGAGCAATGGCAAACAAAACATGACAAGAAAAAGTGAAGTACAGCCGAGTACAACTAACGGAGAGAGCAGCAATACAAGTGCTCATGTGATGGGCGGGACGGAAATTGCAACAGCGACAGAAAATGCTACTTCGAGAGCAGCCGCAACTCCTCAATCAACATCAGTCTCTGCGGATCACACAGCAGTAGCTTCGACGCCTGTGACAAGAAGTGCGGGCTCAAGTCTGGCACGCAGCACCGGTTATGCAACCATGCCGCGCCGTAGCGTCAACAACAGCTGTGCTGGCGGCGGCAATAATGCGAAATGCGGAAGTGGCTGTGCGGTCAACCACAATGGCAAAGCGGCCATGTCAGCTGATAACACTTCGAGTGACGCGACGGCGGACAACTGCTGCAAATTGGCCGCCACTCTGGACAATCTCGATTTAGCTGTGGTGCGCGATTTGACTGATGACGACGGCGAGGACTCGTACACGGCCTTCCAGGAGTATCTGGAGCGAGTAGAGGTGAGTTGAAAAAAAAAAATTTTTTTTCTCAAATTTCAGAAGTCTTGCAATGATTTTATATATGTATTTGTCAAACACGTATGTATACATACATATACTCGTATAACAGTAAACATTGAGAGTTAACTCAAATACAGAAAGTAAAAAAAAATCATTTACGCAACTTTTGTTTGTGTTTACCCATGTTGGTGCGTCCACGTCGGATTTGCGTTTATGCTATTAGCTTTTTTGCACAATTTTTTCACAGTTAAGCTAAAGCAAGCGTTGCTATTTTGCATTTTGTTGTTGAATGTGCGTCCATGCCACACAAATCCGCTTATGTCGCCATAAAGCTTAAATTGCGCACGCGCATGTGCACGCGCTTGCGCATACATTTATGCGGTGCGTTGTTTCGCAATTCAGTTTGCTTTGTTTTTTTTTTATCGTAAATACCGAATGTTTAATGGGTACCTTACCCCCATCGTGTCGCATGTCAACTGGAATGATCATGTAAACCAGAATACACTCATGCAAACATATCCAATAGGGTGATCGATTTAGTTGGAAAATAGTACATATGTATGTATGTACATATATACATACTGTATATTTATGTATGTATCTAACGAATATATGTAATTCCCGAATCAAAATTAAAGCATATAAAAATGTTTTTTAACTGCCCCCGATTGGCTATTTCTCTGCTCGCTATCTTTAGAAGCACTTCTTTTGCCAGAAAAATTTTCGTAAAATAACAAAAAAGCTATCGAGTTGAATTCGTACAACAGAGTATGCAACTATCTCACTGTCAGAAGGCATGTTAGGGCAGCGCTGCACCACAAGTGTTGCCCGTTTGCTTGAACATCTGGTAAAGTGTATTCAATTCGCCCTCTCCAAAGTTTGGCGAATCGAATACAGCTATTATTATGAAGTTTTAATTTAAAAACTTATTTTAAGTCTCTTTATCGCATAAAGGAGTGTAGTGCTTTACGTCACGTTTTCAAATTGATCCACATAAATATTTTAATGGAAGGTTTACTAATTTGATTGAAAAGAAAAACTCAAATAAAATTTTGCCGGTATAAGTTTTCAAAAGTGCACCCTAAAGCATTCGCGTACTAAGTTTTCCAAAAAATTAACTTGCAAATGATTTTTTGTATTTTCACAGCTATTTGAAGTTATGGGTATGGCACGCATACATACATATACATAAGTATGTAAATGCATAGACGTATAATTACACAAATTTGCACATAAATATTTACATATGTATATGAAAATTTTTCAACAACAGACAAGCCCATTTGGCAAAGTAATTTTCTTTTCTCTCGTTAATTACGTTTAGTATCACTCAGGAGCTTAACGCCAAGCTCGCTGAAATATACTAAATATCAAAGCCCAACAGTGAAAGCTGTTTTCAACCAAAGACATTAAAAAGCATTTTTTAATTGCAAAATATTTTTGGTTTACGAAAACTCGAATCAGAAAATCTATAGTATATTATTTACAATAATTAAATAATTTTGGTCAGAGGAGGCATAACTTATGTAGCTGTATACATACATAAGTATGTATACTTGTAAACCTTCTAAATGACATTTAATTCACTTCAAAAAAGAATTTTTACTCTCGATACACACCCCTGGCGCGCAGTTGTAATATTTTAAAAGAAACTATTTTAATAGCGCAATTCTGTAAATAGTCTCTTTTCGCTTTTTAAAGGGTTAAAAATGATAAATTAATTCAGTAATTCATTAAATAACTGTTTTAGTTAACAACTATAGTATTTACGCTTATCAAAGAAGAGGCTCACTAGAATTCCCATTTGGTCTATACATATACATATTATAACACGTTGATCCCATTAAGCAAATTAATGCGAAGTTTATATTTTGCTGTAACGTAAATGCACTTTCTCCAAAAATGAACGAAGAGACTTGAAATAAAGCCAGCCACAAGAACTTGACACAATCAAGTGACTTTAAATGCCTTTTGTGTCACCGAGTTCGACGCAATGTGGCACGCCGACGTCTAAGTCTATCGCCGACGCCTTTGTGGCATTAACTATAACAAAACTATTATAAATAGCAAAAGGCCATGCTCTGAACTTAGCTCGCCCCTTGTGTGCGATCACGAAGAAAGAGGAAAAAACGTTGCAATACATATGTATGTATATATATGGGATGGATGGCAAGCAGGAAGGCAGCTAATGACGATAAAATGTGTCATAGCGCTGGCTGCCCACGCATCAGCACAACGACCAAATTATGGTAGACGATAGCGCACGTTGCATCCCGCCCGGTGAACAAAACCAACCCAAAGGCTGATGCAACGCGCGACTTGAGTTAAATGGCGTGTATATCCTGAACGATTGCGATGGCGGCGGCGCGCCTGTTGTGTGAACGTTTTTATTGTGACAAATAGTGCGCGTTGCCATCGCTATGGCAGTGCCTTTATTCGCGCCAAAAGTGGTTGTTGTGCTGCAATTTGTGCTCTTTTCTTTTTGCGACGGAAATAATTGTGCAATATTTTGCATTTATTGCCAAACTAGCAACAGCCACAGGCGCAAGAAACCACTTTCGCACTAAATGAAGCGCTCTGCGCAAAGCGGAGGCTTAATTTGTTCAATTTTGGTGCAAATTATGATTGCGCAGACGCATAGGCGGCTTGTGTTCTTCTGATTTTATTTCAAATTGACCTACATTCACGAGTTGGGTGTACATACTTGAGAAATGCGCGGCTGCCTGAAGGAGTCGAGTGAATCTCGCTAGGCAGGGAGAGGCTTTTATGATAATGAAAAGAAACCAGAGTTGAATTCTTGGCAAGGAACTGAATTTAATAATCTGAACACAATTATGAAAAAAATTAACAATTTCCGGTTGCAAATACCACCTAATCAGTGACATTATAGATTCTTTTGGAAGCAAAAAAATCTAAAATTTTTTCCCCGTTCAGATTTAACTAGATAATTTTAAGTGAACAATTCATATTAAATAAGCTCTCATTTGATATAGCACAGCCACATTTGCTTAGGACACAACGTCGTTATTAGCAATTGATTTTATACGCACTAGTTTTAGAGCCCTTAAAGGGTACCTACGATACCTATTTTGTAAATTATTTGTTATATTTGTTATTATTTATTGCAAACAATCAAAATGAATGGGTAAACAAAAATTCATTAAAAATGCATTTTTACATCAAACACATTTACACTTGAGCAAGAAACGGTTGACAACGGGCCCATCCTAAATAAATTATTTTCGATAAGATCTGCATGCTAACCGCCGGTGCGACCACAGCCGCAGCACATTACAGCCACGTACGAAGATTTAAATTTTATATTCATATTTAATAAATTTAAATGGAATGCATTACCGTTTTACGGGCAACACCCATCAAAATTCCTGCGCGAAATCCAAACAACCAGTCAACAACAGCAAGTAGGCGTAAATGTAGACGTCCAGAGGCTGAAAAAAACCAAAATACAAACAGCATATGTAGGAAAAAACAAAAAAAATAATATAGACGGCAGATAAAGATAATTAAAAAATCACTGGCTTGCAACCCATGACGGTTCACTGAAACCGAGAAGAGACTGCGTAGAGATGAGTGAATTGCTTGGGTTAAGCACGCAAAACCGCGTGGCATATGCAACTTGAGCAACACATTACGTATGCGCATGCGTTGCAGCTAACTACTATGAAACTCGAATCGATTGAAACCGTTATTGTTGTTGTAGAATAATAAAAACAAAACTTTTGAAAGTTGCTGCATTTTCTTGACCACATTTGGTGTTGCCACAAAGCGATGCCATAACACTAACGCCGCCGAGGTAGCCGAGAGACACAACAGCGGCGTTAAACGACTTTGGGACCGAGAGTTTAAGAAAAATCTGCAAGAACCAACAACCCTGCTTTGGACTCCCATGGAACTGTTAGTAGCTTGATATTCTGCTTTGGCCAACAGACACAGGGGAGAAATATGGGGTCTTACTCTCTATTAGATAATGAACTGTTTTTGCAGTACTAACCAAACGCCAACAACAATTGTTGTGATTTATGTGAATACCAGTCGACGACGGCCTTACCTCACGGTTCCCAAAATTATAAATGCATTTTGCGCCTGTTTTTTGGTTCCAGTTGGTCTAGGTGGAAGGGACACATTTTCCACCTTGGTCGGGTTCGAGGCCCATCTAAAACCTCTGCCGTACTCTACATAGGGCCAAGCCCAATGAGGCGATTGGAGCAACTCCAAGAGCTAACTGCTCCCCGTGGTACTAGGTTGAAATCTCTGGTAATGCCTTGTAGCTTTTGCTACCAGCAGTTGAGCGCCTACAGGTCAATGACTGGGGACATTTGTCGTTTGAACTTCAAATGTATTTTCATAACCGGATTGTATATTGGATAGTATACATAGTAATAGACTTCCTCTGAAATATTGAAATTGAATTTCAAATTAATACGTTTTTCTCAGAATGATGTTTTTCAAAAAGGGTTTCCATTCTCAAAGGAAGAGTTTTGAAGATATCTAGTTCCAATTTGGAACTAGAACATTAAAGTTTATAATTGCGCGGATTTAAATCGGATTATTAAAATAGGAACAAAATTTATTTTTATTTTTTTTAAGCCAATGGCGTGTGCTCCACATAAATTGTGTATATTTTTATTCAGATTAAAACTAAAATATTAGCATAAAATTGCAAAATGCGAA
Organism: Bactrocera dorsalis; assembly: GCF_023373825.1. Classification (NCBI taxonomy): domain Eukaryota; kingdom Metazoa; phylum Arthropoda; class Insecta; order Diptera; family Tephritidae; genus Bactrocera; species Bactrocera dorsalis. The sequence goes on along the minus strand of NC_064304.1, from coordinate 48,912,275 downwards.
TGAAAGTAAAACGAATTTCACTAACAAGCCAAATAGAGCGCTGAGCGAAAGAAGGAGTAGCTGAATGAATTTATTTTTTTACTTGGTGAACATGGTCAAAGACTACTATGGCTATTTAACTTGCTAACTTTTCATTTTTCGTTGGCAATGGCAGTCAGCGGTCGTTGTGGCAATTATAATTGCCCTGACAGCGGCGAAAAAAGCAGTGCAACATCAAAAACGTGGCTACTGTTGCAGTAGACTAGTGTTGCATGCAACAGCTGCTTGGTGCTACTTATCCGGCTACTGCTGCCTGTCACTCAGCTGCCTTTCGTTGCTATCACCGTGTTGCGCTTGCTTTTGTTGTTGTTCTCAGGTTGCATGTTTGTTATTGCGCCACGAGTGACAATGCGTTGATCGTTGATCACCGATCAGCTTTTTCCTGACAGCCAACAAACAAATGCAACAAATACAGCAAATTTACAGCACGCGTCCGCATGTTGCATGCAACTTTGATTTGTTTGGTACACTTGCAGTCCGTTTGACTTTTCTTTCTTCGATTTTAATTTCCTTTTTCGTAGAGTTTCCACTTTCTTCGACTGCTTTTTCAGTGGCAAGATATTTCATGAAAGTGACGCGGGCACGCAAAAATCGCAATGATTCCCAGCTAAACAACAAAAACAATCTGCTTCAAATGCAGTAGAAACACATGGGACCACGAGTAAGGCTTAACGTTGGCCATGTGTGGCGCACTCGTTCAACATTCGACACATCACGCCACGCTGCATATCAGCTATACGCCACACGACTGTTTGTGGCACGTTTGGAGACTAACATGCGCGGCACACGCAATTTGATATGGCTTTGAAAAGACCTGACATTTGTGTTTCACCAAATCATTATTTTCAGTTGTTGTTATTGTGGTTTTTCCTCTCTAACTTCCACCAAGTTTTTGGCTGTTGCGATTCGCTGCACCTTTCCCTTTCTTTTCTTTTTCACTTTTCATTTTTGCAATTGACCATTTCATCGTGCGAAATTGGGGTTTGTCCATAAAATACGATCGGCTCAATTAAATTTTACTGTTACAGTCATTGCGCGTTATTTAAGTCTGACACTTGTGCGCTATTAACGTGTCAACAAAGCGTCGCGTCTTTCAAGTGACACTTTATGATTCGAGCGTCACACGCTTCGAAATAATATCCCGCAAGTCTCTGCAATTTAATATGTTAATTAGCTTCCAAATCATTCACAAAGAGCTTCGCTTAAGAAGCTTCGGTGGTAAATAATCTCGTCACCCTTGTGTAAAAATACATGTGACCATACTATAAAGTATCAAAACTCCTCTTAGTTAGGATAGGTTACTATCAAGAATGACCAGTTTGTCAACTTTTTTGGTTATTTATAATTAAATGTCCTGCCATGAGTATGAATGAATTACTATCAATTAGTATCATATTTAAATATGTACTTGAGTTATTCGAAGCAAGATTCAAATTAGCTTAAACTATTAAGATCTGACAGCTGTCAAAAATAAAAAAATGTTGTTAATGATTGAAATTAGATCAAGGGTAATTAGCTAGTTTAATTTTGTAGAAAGCAAAGGTGTTACCAACTGAGTCAACAAATGCGGTTGAGAAATTAATGGATGTATCAACTGACAATAATTGGGGAGTGAATATAATTGAATGATGAATTTATTACTATGTTAGTTGGTTGGTATATGATTGAAGGTTAAAGTACTGTACGTATACACAAACAAGCCAACTAATATTCATCAGTAATTTAATTAAAAAAAGTAGGTGTAATCACCGCTTTATTACCTTACTTCATAATCAAAATCAGCTTCTTCCAAAATCAGCTAAGCATACATAATCGAATATTAAGCCAAATTGTTTCAGATATTTACAACTCCATCTTGACATTGACATTGACCAGTTGGCTCTCGCAGGGCCACCACTTTAGCCGAAGGCTACAATATAATGATGACGACCGGCAAAAAGAAACGAAAACCAAAACAACTACACAGGTACTATGAAAGGCCAAACTGACCGTTGCTATCGATCATCAACAATACTTTGGAGGAGCCAAAACAAAGCGAAAACAAATTATACAAAACGAATTACAATAAAACAAAGCCGTACAAATAAAACACTGAAAAAACTTGAGAAAAGCACCATCGAAGGTCATCTCATACACAAGCTTTATAAGTAAGTGCCTCTATATCTAGGCCCACACACGCACACATACGCTTACACACATAGGCACACTTCTTTTTTGAAGATGTGAGGTTATAAAATTACAAGCGGAAGATATTGGACCGTTACCGTAAGCAATGCGCGCAACGGCGTTGATTTGGCGGCTGTTGCTCGTGGTGTTGACTATTGTTGTGGCTGGCACCGGCGTCTAGTAGCAGCAACAGCAGAAAAAGCGGCAGTGTTATTGCAGCATGACTGTTCTGAGTTCATTTGAGAAACGGATGTTTCTTTGGACATGCGGTTTTCCATAAGGTCTTTGGTCTTTTTTACAACTGTTACTTATAAAGGGTGATTTTTTTGAGGTTAGGATTTTCATGCATTAGTATTTGACAGATCACGTGGGATTTCAGACATGGTGTCAAAGAGAAAGATGCTCAGTATGCTTTGACATTTCATCATGAATAGACTTACTAACGAGCAACGCTTGCAAATCATTGAATTTTATTACCAAAATCAGTGTTCGGTTCGAAATGTGTTTCGCGCTTTACGTCCGATTTATGGTCTACAGCGATGAGGCTCATTTCTGGTTGAATGGCTACGTAAATAAGCAAAATTGCCGCATTTGGGGTGAAGAGCAACCAGAAGCCGTTCAAGAACTGCCCATGCATCCCGAAAAATGCACTGTTTGGTGTGGTTTGTACGCTGGTGGAATCATTGGACCGTATTTTTTCAAAGATGCTGTTGGACGCAACGTTACGGTGAATGGCGATCGCTATCGTTCGATGCTAACAAACTTTTTGTTGCCAAAAATGGAAGAACTGAACTTGGTTGACATGTGGTTTCAACAAGATGGCGCTACATGCCACACAGCTCGCGATTCTATGGCCATTTTGAGGGAAAACTTCGGACAACAATTCATCTCAAGAAATGGACCCGTAAGTTGGCCACCAAGATCATGCGATTTAACGCCTTTAGACTATTTTTTGTGGGGCTACGTCAAGTCTAAAGTCTACAGAAATAAGCCAGCAACTATTCCAGCTTTGGAAGACAACATTTCCGAAGAAATTCGGGCTATTCCGGCCGAAATGCTCGAAAAAGTTGCCCAAAATTGGACTTTCCGAATGGACCACCTAAGACGCAGCCGCGGTCAACATTTAAATGAAATTATCTTCAAAAAGTAAATGTCATGAACCAATCTAACGTTTCAAATAAAGAACCGATGAGATTTTGCAAATTTTATGCGTTTTTTTTAAAAAAAAAGTTATCAAGCTCTTAAAAAATCACCCTTTATATGCAATGCAGGTATAATTCGGTTATATCGTTCCACTTCTTTTCACATAACCGATGGACCATAGTGATTTTGGTAGTATGGGAGATATAAATATATGTATGTGTATACAGGGTTTGTCGGGAAAGTAAAGGACTGATTTTCTTCCGCCCAGGCCTGCTGGGAGACCGGAGAATGCATGCCGTGATGCTTCAAAGGTTGAAAATCGCGCTTGCAGCACTGCATCGACGAAGAAGGAGCCTATTTTGAAAGTTTTTGAAGAATTGTAACGATTGGTTCAATAAATGTTTTTAAATCGATTTGGTCAAACCCTGTAGCACAGAAATTAGAGTATTTCTTTCTCACAGTATAGTTATTTACTTTATCGCATTTACACATACTTCAGTACGGAATGCATGTTTTTGATGATAATAAGCAATTGGTATAATTAGTAAAATTTCTGTAATTAGTTGCAAGCTTACGAAAAAGTACATATTTCAAAGGCAGATCGCTTTCGCTGACAGAAAATCCATTCCATGTTTGATTTTGGTATGCAATATACTAAAACAACGTTGGAATAAATTTGTTTACCAAAATAATATAGAATCGAACGATTCGCGCGACTTTTCTAATATTTTTTTTGGTTAATGGGTATGTACATATCGCTCATTTGCTGCAAGACCGGCATAATTCAAAAAACGTGATTTTGGAGTTAATGCTGCAGAATTGTTCGTTATTTCATACTTCATGTTGAGTGAAAAATTCATATGAATACCTCTTATATGCATAATAGCAAAAGCTTTATAATTATAATTATAATTAAGCTAAAATTTTGGCCATAGCATTAAATTATATGTGTTTTAGTTTTATTGAATACCACATGTCTAAAAAAACACCCTTTATAAACGATTCTTCGAACTGTTAAACATTTCAATAAAATTGTTGTAAACGAGAGCAACATCAAAATAATGCAAATGAAGCATAAAGCTGTGGATTCGTTTCAGCAGCTATGTTTACATATTCAGTCGCACAATCGAGTTCAGCGGCAACACTTGAAAGGGTATTGACTTCTTGTCTCATCTTTTTCTGTCTTAAAGGAATCCACGGTGTGTGGAACGCTTGATGACTTGTTTTTCATGGAGTAACATGGATTTGTTGAATGAATTTTGTATGACCTTCAAATGGCAAACTACATACATATATTGAGGCATGGCTTCACACATATATACCCATATCATATTTATATAATAGATTGTAACAAAATGTAGCAGAATGGTGAGGTAAAGATTGTCTGAATGTACGCGTACAGATACTTAGGAACTCAAGTACCTATACGTCCAATAAACAGTTACACTTCATTTAAGTGGTGTAAAATATGTTGGTAACTGGAAAATGGTTCATAAAATCGATCCTGAATATTAAAAAAAAAATGTTACTATGAGCCAATAATGTTTTACTTGACCGCTTGTAGTTGCTGAAGCTGGATCCATCAAGGGTTCTAAATTATTGACCGCTATAGGGAGTGGAGCTCTTTTGCGTTTAGTCTTTTCAATGCTATATTATAATCATCTGTATGTTAATGTTAACAAAAACTGCCATCGTTTCAGAGGGGAAATTACTTACTTTGTGCTCACCCAGTCAAAATGTTAATTAATTACAATTTAATTATGCGACTTTAAGGTCAATTGCTTACAGATAGAATTTTATTTGAAATTTCCATTAATTCATACAATATGTCGATATACATACATATGTGTGGGGAGCATATGCAGTGAATGCTTTTACATATGAATACAATGCGTTGATAAATTTCATATTTAGTTCTGACGAACGGTTCATTTTGTCTTCTGACGCTTTTACTTATTTTCAACTCTGTCGGTTTTCAGTAATTTGTCATTTGTAAACGTATTAATGGTATTTTTTGCAGTAGATTTCGATTATTGCAAGAGTGCCAAGGAGAATGAGTAAGAACAATGGAGCCACCAGTGGCAACATTAAACTTTATATGCCGCCAATATCTGCCGTCTCTGGAGAGCTGCGCCCTGCGGTGATACCGCTAACACCGCCAAACAAATGTTGCAGGTGATGGTGTTCGGTTTGTTGCCCCTTTGGTTGTTCTATTTGCTCTTGTTGCAATGGTAAGTGTTCTGCCGTCAAAGGTTTATTCATGTTATCTTGTTGTTGCTGTCGCCATGTCAACAGATCTAAATCGTTAATGTTAGTTCGCACTTGATTCGCTAGCAGCGGCCATTGCCAGCTACCGCGGCGCTGGGCTTGTTTCTGCCGTAATTGTCGAATGAAGTACCGTAGCATTGCTGGTTGTTGGTGTGGTAAGCGCCCTTGCCGTCTGGTTGGACTTTTGTTTTGCTGGCGTTCTGCTGATTTTATTGTTGTTGGCATTGAGCGCAAACGATTTGCCGCTATTCGTGTTATGCCACCGAATGTAGTTGGCACGCGGCGAAAACGCGCAACTCTGTCAGGCCGTCCACCATTGCCACTGTTGTAGCCATCAGCAACTGCAATATCGCTGTCAATTGTGTCACTATAATTGTTGCTGTTGTCATCATTGTTTTTCTCAAAGCCACTTCTCTGCGTTCCAGAAGCATTGCCATCCCTCGTGACATCGACCACTCTTTTCAGCGGCACACATAGCTCATGCGGTTGCAGGCATTTCATCCATCCAGCCAGCAGACGACTGATAGCAACTGCGGCAGGCGACACTGTCAGGTTGCTGTCATCGCTCCTATCAACTTGATCGCGTAACAGCAACCCTCTTCTCCCATCAGTCTGACCACCGCCGTCAACATTGTCTTCAGGCGCGATCTCAACCGTATTCACCTCATTCTCTCTGTCGTCACCGCTTTGCACCACAGTTGCAGCCTTTGGCGGCCCCTGCTTTTTGCCGCGGTTCGGAAAAAATAGATCGTCATACTTGAAAATGTCTTTGATTTTGTCGCGCTTGCCGCGATTTGGCACAAATGTCTCGTAGCGATTCAACAATGCATCCAGATCGGGTAAATTATGTTTGCGGCCACGCGGCGGTATGAATGGATCATCTTTGTACTGTGGGCCTTTGGAAATATCAAAGAAATACGAACAATTTGTAGTAGCATTACAGTAACTGCAAAGCAAGCGCTAAGTTCAAAAAATCAGAAACTTAAACAACAAAGGTGAACCAACAAGGCGTGGCAAACGAGTGTTACGCTTCTGATTGTAACGAAATAGTTTGTAGCGATCAATTCACGGATTTGTGTCTGAAAAGCTATTAACAAAAGAGTAATTCTCTGCCCTTGCCTTCGTATGTTTTGTCTATTAATTTTAAGTGCTTGTGCATGTGTTTATGTTCTTTTTGTGGCTCTCTACTGCAACTCGCCGATTATAGGCGTGTGACTACAACAAAATGTGCACTTTACTTTTATGCTCTAGTGCAGAGTGATTTTTATGAGATCAGCTAATACGAAGGCATAGCCTTAAGCATTTGTTGGGCATTCTGTGCGGCTTCTGTTTATGCAACGCATTATCAATTATGTTTTAGAAGAAAATTGCCAGTGTCAAGTATAACTAAACCTACCGTGATTGAGATTGAAAATACTCTGAAAGAGCGCACTGCGCTGCTTCGGTTTGCGGTCTTCGATACGTATGCCTTGAAGAGAAATGTAAGAATGCACGAACAGAAGAATAAGTTCAAATATCATTCATTATGTTCAATATATCATTTCTTCATAAACATATATAAGTATGTCTTGAAATTTTAATAATTTATTTATTTATATCAATGCTGCATCTCGTTAAAATTTACACTACCGTTCTAGCTTCTTTGATAAATAATGGTCAGTTGTTAGCATCTTTGAAAAAGCAAATGTATTTGTAAGATTTTGTTAACAGCACCATACATATAATATATTATAATTTAAACGATGTGTACTCTTAAAAAAAATAAAATAAAATATTAAAATAAATATTGCTCTGAAAGGAGAACACCTCTATTCTATAGTTGTAAGTAACTCATACAGAAACATTATAACATATCTTTAAATTAATCAACAAAATCGCACTTATTGAAGCTCAGAACTTTTCATACTATTATACTGAAATTTTGCTAAAATTACATGTTTTGAATTTTTAAATAAATAGAAAAATTTGCTACCGTAACCCTCTTGTACTGAAAGCATTTTCGTTAGAATATGCCTAAGTAGTAAGAAAGAAAAAAAATATGAGTGTTTATAACCGTCGAGAAGCCTGAATTCGTAAACTCCGTATGACCCATTCTGAACATTATAACGTTAGAAGATGTACTTTCCTCGAGGCTTCAAAGCTGATATCGTAAGACAACATGTTATACTTAATATAAAATTATGTGTTGCGTAACTTCATGGAGTTGAGATGAAATAACATTATATTTGGTCTTGGGTAGCTTGTTAATGAAAAAAGGTCTACTGAGTGAATCAAGCCAATCGAGAAAGAGACACAAATTTAGAGTTGCATAGGTCATATAAAGCTGAATAAATTATACAGAGTTAATACAGATAGTACAGTGACACTTGTTCAGGCATATGTTTGGGTATGTGCGACCGTTTTTTCTCAGCGCACATTCACACATTTAATTTAGAAAAATTTGTTACATCGACCGAATCCGCGAGCTGACATTGTAACTTCAGTTATATGCATTACTCTCCAGTTTTGTTTTCCAATTCTCACAGGCCTTATCGTATAAAAATGTTTGCCAACAAAACGCAGACAACTGGGCAACATATTTTTATGTTGAAAATATATATTAATTTTATTTCCTACTCGCCTCAACGAATTTAATAACTTCAGTACGCAACATGCATTTTAAATTAACCCCAAGCATGACACCACATTTTTGGAATATACACATACAATTAAATATATGAATATATGTGCACATGGGTATATGGGTACATGAGGCCCTGGGTACAAGAGGTGATTGGCGCTGTAAAGGCTCGCTTGCGCTGAAACTGGGTCTAACATGAGAATTACATTAAGGGAGCAGCGCCACATGAAGGAGAAAAATTGTGAAATACTACACCGCACCGCAGATCGCTGATCATGCATTCGCATAATGTAGTAGCGCAGCATATAGTAGATATAGATTACATATGTATGTACATTCATATGTGGCAATATTGAAAATGTTGCATGCGCTGCATTTGTAATCAGCGTGAATGTCTTGCACAGCCTACTGGCTACCTTACCTATAATCAACTACACTTTCACGTTCACACACTACTTGCAGTCAAAATAGTATATATGTATGTAATATATACATACTACTCACCTGGTGGCAAGTCGTCTTCCAACTGCTCGCGCCGCACAATCACATAGTGAGGCTCCTCCACCACCAAAGGCGGTTCGAGGTGTCCCGATAAATTCAATTTCTTCCAATTGAACATGCCTGGGTAGTAGTATTCCGCACCCTCACTACCGTTCAGCTGTGGAAAATGCTGATATGGATAAAGCTGCTGCATGGCCCAACTCAGAAATTTCATGACATCTTGTTCGCCGCTGAGCAGCATTAAAATGTCATTGCTGGCATTGTTGCCTTCATCTTCATCATAGGACATCTCAGCAACGGCATCAGCATCGCTGTAGACATTATCTACCGCGCCGTCATCATTAATGTTGTCCATAGAATCATAGATGCCGCCGCCGCCATCGTTTTGGGCGAATGCATGCGCATTCACGTTGACATCATCATCTTCGTTGGCAGCGCTCGCGCTGGTGGTAGGTTGTTTCACCTTTACTTCCTCACCGTCGTTGGCGGTGAAGTCATCCATTAGTTTAGCTTCTGCGGCGGCTGCTCGGCTTCTACGATACGGGCAAGCAATATCGAGTATGCAATGCGTGATTGCAAATTGCGGCGCGACAACGGCAAAGTGGGTGGCATGAAACAGAACAAAACAATGATTGAATGAAAAATTGCCCATAATATAAAATATCGTACAGCAAAAGCCGGCAATATATTGCCGCCTCCGCGGTTTGATTTAGTATGTTTATTCATTGCTCTTTTATTCAATTCACGAAAATGCAAGCCACATTAAAACTTATGTTGCGGCAAAATATTGCGCCACTTATGGCCATACCCAATAGCCCATTGTACTCATTTGCCCATAAATGGCAGACAACCTATTCTCTCCTCCGCATCCACTCAGTTTCTGTGCGCTTTCACTCCGCCCTCTGTGCTTGCCTCAAGTCTTGCTTTATTTCATTTGCCACATTAGGTAATAAATATGTTCACTTGTGATGCGCTTAAAGGATTGCGCCACATGCTGGTGCCACCAGCGATAATGTGGTTTTTGCCGCTGCAGATGCACTCGTGAGAATGTATGAGGAGCCGCGTGGGCAGTGGTTTCAATTACTCTCTGACTTATGGGTGCGTATGTACCGTTGTTCGAGTCGTACATAGATTCGAGTGGAAGTTGTGGAAAAAACATTTAGTTAGTCTATGTATTTTTGTGAATAAGTTAGCGTAATAATTTTCGTTTTCCTCGTACTCCAAAACAAACTACTTCGTTGATTATGTGGGAAGATCATTTTGGCAGTCCGAAATATTTAAAATTGTATAAGGAGGTAGCAAGATCGAGTGCTGCTTTGGAACTCCATACTACAAAAACGAAGGTCTGTTCTTTTAGTGTCCACTTTATTCAAATTAGAGCAAATACACTCGAATTAGTTTCTCTAAGTTTACAACCAGGAACGTGAAACTTGTATTTACAGGGAAGAAAGGTGCGACAGTCCTCTATTTTATTCCTACTAGTGTTTACAGAAAATTTTTTATAAAAAAATATATAATAATTGTAAAACTTGATGATAACTCTTGATTGCAGTAGTCTCGCCCAGTCAATATCAATAAAAATATGTATATTGTTTAAGTACAATCACATAGCTACGAGTATAGTTATCCCTGCTTTTGAAATTTATATCTTTTTATGTCACAAATAATACACGGCTTCGTGGTCACTAGAATAATCGACCCAGTGATTACAAGACGTTGAAGACCTTATCGCTCAGTATTGCAGGCGCCATAGGCCATAAGCAGGCTAATAAATGTGTTAATTGTTAATAATTTGATGCAATCCATGCGACCATGTGAAGAGTATATTCAATAACGGAAGTTGAGAACACAAATTAAAAATATAATACAATTCGTATTCTGCAGTTTATTCTCTACAGAAATCGTGAATAAATTGCAGTCAAATTTGGAAATTGGCCGATCGCCATCGACCAGTATGAGCCAAGAAAATGGTAAGCGCCATCGGCCATTTTTTTACTGATCCTTAGCCGATTCTTGGCTTTTTTCGGATGTCATTCCACGTTTTTGTTTTTCGCTCTTTTAATTCCTCTTGGAAAAAAATCGAATAAGCTTCTTTTTCTATATTACTATATTAAATTATTTAATTTTGATTATTAAATTTAATCATATTAATGTGCATATACATTAAAGAGGGTCGATTTACTGAGGCCAAAGAAACGGAAAATATAAATAGCTTTGCCTAAAAGACTAGAGGTATAAAGCGGTTTCGAGACAGCGATTTTTAAGGTGAAGTTTAAAGAATCTAAACAATCGGTTGTATGGGAGATACATATGTGTTTATAGAATGGAATTTGTTCTGGGCGAATTTGGTTGTTTAAACCAAACTTGAGTGATTTGGGAGATAAATACATTAAAAATTTTACAGGCCGATCGCCTGTGTCAAATCGCAGTTCTATATCTTATATATTTTATTTTTTTTCTATATATTATATATTTTCGTTTAATGGCGTCTTGTGGATGAGACAATGGTCCGATTACGCCCATCTACGAACTTTTTCCTCTCTCTTTTGCGACCAAAGTTTCATTTCATTTCAATTAGCTTTAGTCGATTTAAGCGAAAAAAACTAATTTACTTTGTAGCAACATGTTGCAAGGGAAATTAGATTGATAAGCTTACATAAGATGAATTAATTTCTTGGTATTAAATTTGGTTTTTTGTCCAAGACTAATTTTAGGAGAAGATGCAATCGTTCTGAAAACAATTATGCTAATTAATTTAATTTTTTAGTGGAAAGTAGTAGTAAAAATAAACAATGGATTAGTAGACATTGTAACATCGTTGCAAGGTACCGAGACCTATTTCTATTGCAATATTTAGGCACATCTTAAATTCTTCGTAAATCGTGATAGTCACGTCTCATTATTCTCAACTAATTTAAAGCCTCTTTTGACTAGTGAAGATCCGACAAATTCTACGATTATTATTAGTATATTAGGGGTATTTAGACCGAAGCCGGTTAATTTGGTAATTCGTTAGTTGATACTTCGTTAAAAGGCTTAACTGTGAACATACTTTTTGTTCTACCTCTGTAGTATGGTAAATTTTATTCCGAAACAGCTGATTCAATTTTATTAAAGAATAAAATTGCCTCAACAAAGTGCAAAATCAAAAATTGTCAGTCATTTAATTGAAAATTATGTGGAGCAGATCAAATTTATTACTGGTAAGTACTTTAAATTGATGTACAGAGGAGCAGGAGAACAGCTGATGTGATATTACCGAGTAACGAAACAATTATCAAGCTTGCCAGATGGATAGTTCGTTACTCGGTAGAACGATAGTCTGTTAATTTTACAAAAACAAAATACATGTAAAAAACTACCGAATAACGACTAACGAATTAACAAGGCTGGTCTGAATACCCCTATTGTATTTTTCATCAAATCGGCTTTTACAGATTAACTGAGTAAGTATTATATATACATACATACTCGTATGTACATATGTATGTATTAATGAGTCACTTACACTGCGTATTGATTTAGATATTGTCTTTAATACTATGCATGCAGATATAGTTAATCCTTCAAGTCCCTTACCATAAGTGTTTTCAATTGATATGAAAGGAATATTTTTAGCTCGCTGCTTAAGACCAATTAATGGACTAATGTGAATTCTGTAAATTCAGTGGGAGTGATGTCTCTTTCCACTGGTGCAAACGCATTAAAGGAAAGCGAATTCACAGAAGAATGTCAGTGGTGTAATGTTTGGACAGCTAACCTTTCGACATTAATTTAAAATATTCAAAAATGATTTATTACATTTTTATCGTGATAAATTTACCTTCACTAATATCCTCAACTCCATGGTAATGAGTTTCGAAGCGATTCTCAATAAACTAAAAAGAAAAGCATATGAGAAATTACTTTTCTACAGGAGCTATGCAAAATGCAAAAAGTGCTGCCGTAACACCATCCCACTTTCCTGACGGAGGTTTGTTTTACTTGCCGCGCTGTTGCAGCTCAACATACCATACACATCGCGTTTACAGTTAATTCAGTTATGTTTCTGCGCGAAATTTTCACTCCTTGCGATCGTATTGATTTATCAAAACTATAATTGGGCAGATGATAAGATTTGTTGTTATTGTTGGCATTTTTTGAGAAAGGCTGTCTCGTTTTACCTCTTTTGCAGTTTTTGTGAGGCGGCATTACAAAACAAAAACACGTTGGTTGTGATAAGTTATCGACAACCCTTCAACACTCAAAAAAATAAAAAAAAAATTGTTGAATTAAATGTTGCGAAAAAATTACCAACGATAACGCCTGGCGATAATCTCAAATTGGTGAATGACTTCATCGCAGGAGCGAGCTACAAGTAAACATTACTGTGTCATCGCATACGTGTACAGTACCAGTGTTTCACAAATAAAATCGCGCAGTTATAGACGGACACATGGGCTTATATAAATACAAAGATATGTAAGGGTGTATGAGCAAGTTGTTTCACAAGCCATATGGTTTTGATGAAGTTGAATGTTGTTTTATGAATGAAGTGAAATTTCATTTCAATTTCTGTTGGAAGGGCTCGCATACAAACACAGCCGAACAGTAGCGGGCAAAAGTTCGCAAAGTACGGCACATAATTTCCGGTTGTAAGGTACTGGATGGTGGCATGAACGCAGAGTTAAAGGTATAGAAGTACTTTTTGAAACAAAAAATATGTCATACATATGAACATCTTTTGCGACTTTGATGTTAATAAGGATGATAAACGCAATCAAAATTCATTTTATAAATTTTTGTAACCATAATTTTGACAAAGTTTCTTGTATAGCACCTTAAAAGAAGTGCATACCATATCAGACCAAGCTTTTTCCAGTCGAGGACCTGAAATCAACCTGCCATACAAGTTTTTATATGGTACCAGTCACTCAGTACAACTGTAAAACTGAACCTACATATATGCCTGATGCGGCAAGTGCCACACTCGACAAGTATCAATTAAGGATAATTACTCAAACAAAAAAAGGAATGCGAATTTCAACCAGCAATCCAAGACGGACGTTCGAGCGCCAACTTTAGCGCAGATATCGAAATATCCAAACTTTATGGTTTTAGCGAAAATATTGAAAAAGAAAAGGGAAAGACATGAGAGATGTGAAACACTTTCACTGCAACCTTGAAGCGGTATTTATTTGTTTTCCTCACAGGAATTATTTATTGTACGTTGATTTTTGCTTTTTGCAGCCAAAATCGTAACAACGAAACAGATCCAATTAGCGTGTAGCGCGTTAAAACCTCTGCTTTCGTTTTTGCATTGCGTTTCTCACCTGTCAGCGAGCAGCGCTCGGTAGTACTCCTGCGGACAGTTGTGTTCGGGCGGCTGGCAATGGTGCGCCCAGTACTTGAGCGGCGTAAAGAATTCCTTCATCTGCATGGCGCGTATACGCGGTGCTTGTATATGCCACCATTGGGCTGATCGTGGTTGTTGTTGCTGTCGTCGGTGGGTTTGTTGCGCATTCTCACTTTTCCATTTCAAGCTTTCAGCGGCACCTGCCAACAGCGCATTTAGATTGTATGCATCCTTACCATCTGCCAGATTGCCGCTAACCTTGAAGGGGTGCGTCAATTTAATACCAGCATTGTTGTTGTTATCCACGCTGGAAAGGCCCAGAATATCATCGCTGTTGGTGTTTGTGCCAGTGTAGCCATTTGTGGCAAGATTGCCGCCGTCTAAACGAAAGCCGGTTGCATCCTTCTTCGGGCGCACCGCCTGCCATTGAAGCGGCTGCGGATTTACAACAGCATAAGTATGCTGCTGTGGTAAGTGAATCGTGCTGGCATCAGCTGTTATGGTAGCGCTTCCTCGACTGTCTCGTGTTTGGCGAACATGGTGTCGTGCTAAGGATGCCGCTGTGGCGATAAGCGATGGTGGCAAAGATAAAACCGTTGCACCGCAATAAATTGTAAGCGTGGCGACGAGCACGGGAAGCGTGATCTTCATGCCGTTTCTCGGTTTTCGGCTCCCTCTTGCAAACACACACATGCATACACGGCGGCAAATAATTGAAATCAACGAAAAAAACCCGTTGTTGGGCTGCCCAAATTCTGCTTTTTACTTCCTTTGTTGAATGTTACTTGGCGTTCTTGTTTACTTTGGCCACAATTTGTGTACCCGGTTATTTTTTTCAAGTACCACAAACGCGCACAACGTGGTGGTTCCAAGCGTTTTTGACAGAAACTGAAAGTTGCTGAACATCTTCGAGTTGCTTTTATATCAGTATCGGTAGCGGATGCACCAACGTCCATTTGGATCGCGGCAGTCTATTGGGGAATTGGCCAAGAAGCGACCAGCAGCCCACCCAGGCGTAGATGCGCTTTGGGGACTGCGGCATTGTTTGGAGCTCTGATGTTACTTTGCCGGTTCGATGGTCGGGCGAAGAATTTCTGCGTACACTAAGCGAGTGTTGTGGCCACCATGGTCTCCGACGCGACTGCTGAGTTGCCATTTGTTTGCATTGTTCATGAGTGCGTGAAATTAAATATGTGTACTGCTGTTAGCTTTTATGTTGCATGTGTGATTGCGTGCCAATAATCTACTGTTAAAAACTTGCTGATATACTATTTGTATTAAAGGCCCGAAGGAGTATAATTTTATTAGAAATTCTACTAATATTCCAAAAGAAAATTTATAATAAAAATATAATTTAGTTTAATACCAAACCGAATGCGAAATTCTGATTTAAAAATTATGCTCTCCTCAAACCAAGGCTGTTTGTGCACGCAGTCGACACTACCACACAAAATGTAGTATGTCGAAATATATCAAGCGCACAGAATTCGAAAACAAATTGCAGCGTTTCAAATAACTATTTCCGATATTTTTAGGTATTTCATAAACACTCATACACATAGTATATGTATATGTGTAGTTAGTGGGGAGCTTGTCGTCTGATGCACTAAAAGTAGCGGCACATCAACAACGAAAGGCGCGTTGCCACCAAGCAGTGACTCAAATAAAACTACTGAAGAAATTTGAAATCTCTTGCACCACATAAATTAATCACGTCCGGGTGCAAGACAAATGAGGCGCTGAATTCAACAGGACAGCGTCGCGCAGAAAAGGTTAATAACAAGACGCAAGAAGTAAATAAAAGTGGCTCTGTCAGGCCAATCAAATGCCGATAAAACAAAAAACTAACTCGAACCGCGTTGGGGACCAAAGTGCGAGTTGCTAGTTATGGGTTACTTTTTTTCAATGAACTTGCTTCTTTCCCACTTCGGCTTCTTTTTATTTCCGGACGCTTTATTGTGTGGGGCACTCGTAAATTTATTACGCTCTAAATTAGGATCGGGGATTGCGGGGTAAAGGCTTAGACAGCTTTCATGCCTAGAATCGCTACTTCATGATGCAAAAGCTGGCAGCATGAAGGCAGAACCGGTGGACACGCTTTAAATTAAGTAATACACCTAATAATCAATGACAATACACCACAGTTCCCTCCTTTTGTTGACAAACCAATACCGATTGGCGAAATGCTTACCTTTTGCAATTTTTTGATCTGGCAGTGCTATTTTATACTTTTTATACTTTTGTGGTGTTATTGTCTTGGTTATCTCAGTCACGACGTTCTAATTTATTTCCGATTTCAGCTGCATTTTTATAAATGAACGACTGTGTCGAACTCTACTAGTGCGTCAGTCTTGACTGCGAACAGGCATTTTGTCGAAAAGGCGGCGATCCGATCCGACCACGCCAGCAATGGGAATTGAACCCAGGATTATCTTCTTGTATGTGGATATATTGCTTCTAGATTAAGATTGCAATTACAGTTGAAAAATTAAAAGGAAAGAATTTCATTTAAGTAGATGGAGGCTAGCCAATCACGAAACATGATTTCAATTAAAATAATAATAGTAGACAACGATATTTTTAATTGAAATGAGATAAAGAGTGTATTCGTGTACAAGAGATATCAAATGTTGCAAATAATGATAACAATATTAATATTTAATACTTTATATTTCCATATAAAAATAAAAATAAATCAAAATTCTATTTACATTTTTTGCAGCACGAAATCAATGAGGTATTTGAGGAACGTCGCGCCCGACAACGCGAGCAGCAAATGCCGCAGTGCAACCAAAGTGAAACAAGCCCTAATGATGTTGTTGTTATTAATAACTACCACAGCAACGATAACGGATTATCCCAGTGCGATGTAGTTGACGCGGCATCAGAAGCGACTAACACTAACACTGCAGAAATCGCAAGTCAACATGCGACAAGTGTTGACGTTGACAGCCAGCTTTCAATGGCATCCACAACGAGTTTCACGCCTCGCCTTCGCACTACAACCGAACTCAAAGCTTTACCGCCACCACCTCTTGGCCCCCCCAATCGGTCTTCTGAAAACAACCAGGACGAAGATAACTCTGGCTCTAGTGCCGCTGGCAGCAATGAAGATTACTCCACCATAGTCAGCACACAGGAGGATGTGAATATTTGGGCAAATAAATTTTTACGGGATTTGGATAATTTGATGTCATCGACACGTCCTCTTTCTCTAAGCGCCTGTTCATCGCCAACTTCGAAGACCTCACCTCAATTACTTTCCGCAGCTGCCACGGCTGCCATTCAGAGTCGTTACGGGCGCTGTGCAGCAGAACGTGCCGAGAACTGGGTACCCAACGGATTGGTGCTATTGCGACCAGAGAAACATGTGAGTACAAAAATGAATGGTTTATTCTAATATTGCTTTCTATCATGATTATCCATATTTCTCTTCATGGTTTAGTATTTCTTAAAAGATCCGGAATAGTTTATTTTAGGCTCTACGGCCGACCCTCAAATTGGGGATCATATCTTCGCTGTTAAAGACGGTCGCTTGTTGCATAGTATGTTTCGAAAAATTTCTTGGTTAACCAATCAAAAATCTGCTTAATCATTTTAAATATAATTCGCTGGATTTTTTGCATATCTAAAGGAATGAGATCCAAGTAGATTAGCCCTGAAAGAAGTATTGGTAAAAAACAAATATTGAGGGGATAATCTTACAAACAACTTCTATAACTGGCATATGTATCGTGTTACCTTGTCGCATGCCAATTAAAACCTCTACACCGATCTTACGATTGAGCAATCACTTAATAGTTGACTAGCAGCCGTTAAGTTCAGCAAGAAAATAGCGCCCAAAGTTGCCTGCGATTCCTCTGATCTAGACTTATATGAAGTAAATGAATGTTATTGATAGTTAGTTAAGGAATATCTTAGTTAATCTAGAGCGCACTTATGGGCGCTGTCGGAGAGGACATTCCCTTTTCTGTACTTGTTTCTACTTCCTTAATAAAAAACTATATCTGCTTGAGGAACGCTTCGCATCGGTATCTAAAATAACACCAAAAGTTTTTGGAATTGATTTAGATTTTGAACGAAAGGCTAGTTCTTTTAATGGAAACCATTACAATCCAAAGAGGAAAAATAAATACAGTCTATTGCTATAAAAGCATTTTGCAACGGAAAATGCAGACACTTTGTCTTCAACCCATTAAGCATCAATTACATCCAACATACCGAAATGAGGTTATATCAGCTAATGATTGTCTGCGGATCAATGCGGTCCACTGAACGGTGTGCTGAGCTAGACATTCAGAATTGGCTTGCATCGACTAACGTCTGATTCGATGCATATTTACGATATTTACGAGCACATTTTTTGTTGAACTGATCGCCTTCGAATGCAGGTGAGCTCCATTAACTCTAACGGTTTCCACGGTTATCTTGATGTAAACACATGTTTGGGCACACGTTCGCGACAGTGTGCAGCTGTCAACCGTGGACTTGCTAAGCAGCAGCCTCGCAATTCGGGACTAAGTTATGTCTCCTCAAACTCACATTACATGCAGCACAGTAACAATACACAGGAGTATCAACTGTTGTACATCGGCAAGGAGGTACGTCACGGCCGTTCAGTGGTACGGCAATACGGGAGCCCGTCACGCCGCCGCGAGTAAGTCAAGCATTTAAGGTCGCGCTGTTGTAGCGCACTTAAGTGACGTCGCCGTGGTACGAATTAAAAATTTATGGTAATTTTGCGATCGGTTTCATAAATTCAAGCACCTTTCGCATGCGACTGCATGCAGTCGACAGAACGACAGAGATGGCGGGCGAGGAAGAAGAAAATATTTCAATGCGCCAAAACAATTGGTAAAATAAAAGACAATGCCTGCAGACGGAAAAATCGCAGAAGGTAGCCAAAATCAAAGCAAGGTAAAAAATTGCACTGGCACGTATCGGAGCGATCTGCATCGTTTTATTTTTGCGGTGGACTTGCTGCTAATGCAGTTGCTGTAGTGGTGCCATCGATGCTTGTTGCAAGCCACCGTTTGCCTCCGTCTGCTGATTTTTGTCACAAATAGCATCAATAATGAATGCTGCAGATTACCGGTGCCCCGCGACATGCTGAGCGTAGGGAGGCTACCACGTCCCCCGTGCTGTTGCAACAGCGCTTGCTACTGTTACTTATTACTTGTTGCTTGTCGCCGGCGCATGTTTATTGTTTGTAACTTATTGGCACTTTATTCTCACTGAGCGCTTTTTTCTTACGTTTTTCGAGTCGAAAACCCATTATGTTTTGTGTGCCACAAGGAGGTGCAATAATGAGAGCAACCTACCTGATGCAGTCTACACAAACACGCGTGTGTGTGATTTTTTTCAGGCTGAATTATGCTAGATTAGATTTTTATTATGCTCATAACATTTTCCGCCAATTTACGATTTTTGTTCATGTTACTATTGAAATTGCATTTGGTTTGATCTTTGAATTCAAGATTTTCCCTTACGTTTAAGTATGTGTTGATGTCTATTTTTTTTGCACTGCGTGTTCGGGTCATGTTTTGGATCATGCGCTGAAAGGCAAGTTGCCTACGATTATAGCTATCTATGTTGCCTTTCATATTTCGGGACTTGACAACACTAGTTTTGCAATGTGGAAACTCAGAATCGTATCGTAAAGTTTGACATTTTTGATGGTATACATACTCAGGCCGTTTCGACATACGAGCGCTATTTGTGTTGTTTACCGTTACTTATACTACTTCCCACCGATTATTTTTTGCAACTTTTGACGTGAATTAACTCATCAATATCAATTTCTGATGATGAAACTCCATCACGGACCAGTGTTAATCGATGGTATGGTGAATTCAATCGTAGATAACTCCAAGACGAATTTCGGTAACGTCACCCAAAATCAGTTTATATTCAGGAAACAATTGAATGCTGTGTACAAACTGATATTGCCAGATCGTCATGTGACCAATATCGTATCGACTGTATGGGTGTTTCCTAGATGAGCCGAATACAACAGAAATCGTTCGCACGAGTTAATTTTTACATGAAGTAAAAATTAGTCAAAAGAATATATTTTTGAGCTGCACCGAAATGTGCACTCATTATTAATACAGGGTAGGCCATTTAAAGTTGACCCATCTGGCAACGCTGTAACTTTTAACAGCGCTGACAAATCGGCTAATGTCATACCGCGTTAGAAGCGTCATTCGAAGACAATTTATACCATGGAACAGTACACTCCAAAAGAACGCGCTGAAATTGTTCAGCTTTATATTCAAAATAACTTTTCAATTGTGTTAACTCAACGTGCGTTTCGCAAAAAAAATAAAGTGAAAAGTGCTCCAGTTAAGAACACAATTAAGTCTTTATACGCAAAATTTGTGAACACCGGTAATCTCAGTAATGCCAGTCATGCATCCAGACAACGCACAAGACGTTCTGATGAAAATATCGAAGCTGTACGAGCCAGTATTGAGGAGACTCCATCGACATCGAGTTATCGCCGCTCTCAGGAATTAGACATCTCTCGCACCACTCTCCGACGCATAATTCATAAAGATTTGAAGATGTTTCCATATAAAATTCAAATGGCACAAAAACTAAACCCAGCTGATTATCCGCGACGCCTTAATTTTGGCAAATGGGCCATCGAAATGGCTGAAAACGAAAAATGGTGATGTTGACTGGCCACCGAGTACACGAAGTACGAAGTCTTAAATTTAGTAAACTTATACTAGCATAAATCAAAATATCATTGCTCATATTAAATTTATTATTTTCATTGGTATTAGTTCAAGAGGACGTTGGCTGTGTAATATATAAAACCCTGAACATTTTTTTCTATACCCTATTAGATATTAGTATGTATTAGGAACATGGTTATTTTCTTATTTACTTTATTATTTGACAAAAAATGGTCCGATTGAACTCATTTTCAATATACAGATATACCATTATAAGAGAAGGATTATCCTTAATTTATGTTGTATATAGTATATCACAAAATCACATTTTCGATCAAAAGTCAACTATACAGTACTTGTCCAATAAATTACGAACGAAGAAAAAACTATGCAGAGTTCTAACTTTAATCATTAATTAAAACATAAATATTTGGCGTATTATTATTATTTAAGTTTAATGTATATAGCATATAAAAAATAAATGTCTTCCTATAAAGCTATCTCATACCATCTCGGTGGTAAAATTTATTGTCTCTGACGTATTTACTTATTGAGTTATCGCACTTTTAGTTGTTTTTAACAGTACCGTTATATGAGGAGTGAGCGCGGTTATCTTCCGATTACATCACTGTTGGTAGAAGTTCTTATAGATTTCTACTCAGCAAATTTGGTTGTAACTTCATTGGTTTAGGAGATATGTACATTAAACCGTTAGATGACGCGGCTACGCCCACATTTTCAAAAAATTTTGTCCACAGGTGTCCCTCGCTACTGCAATCCTCAGCTTTATATCTTAATTTAGTGTTTAGTTATGGCACTTGTGTTCTCGGTTGTTGGCGATTTGTGGGCGTGACAGTGGACTGATTACGCCCATCTACGAACTCGAATTTTTTCGTACTAAGGAACCTACGGAGGGACAGACAGACAGTCAACCGGATTTCAACTTTTCTCGTCACCCTAATCATTTATATATTTATAACCCTATATCTACCTCGATTAGTTTTAGGTGATACGCACAACCGTTAGGTGAACAAAACTATAATACTCTGTAGCAACTGGTTGCAAGAACATAATCATATTTGTGAATTGGTTGATTAAAACAAAATACTGTAAGCGATCTATAGGTTCGCAGTGCTTCGAGTAAGTCCCAACTACAGCATTGTACCATTTATACCATAAGGGCCTAACTCCTTTTAGGTTAGGACATTGACTGCCGTGGAAGATATCCGTCTAAACCAGCACCCCTCTCGCACACTGTATATTTTGCTAATTCCTCCTACATATTCCAAAATCCTAAATACCATATCACTCAATTCCTTCAATGCTCGAAAAAAGAAACTTTATGGTATATTTATCATATACTTTACGCCAAAGTAATTTTCAATATAATTATTACAGAATTACTAAGACCAACTCGAACAGACTTGGTTCCCTCACGAAGAACAACTCCCATAAATTCTTCTCATTTTATGAATTCCCATAAATATATGTATGTAATAAGTATTGTTTTGTATAAATTCATAGATGTTCCGAAACGGGATATCTGTAAAGCAGCTGTTTCTTGATTAAAATTAACTTTTTGTGGGCACTATCATTTCAAATAAACGCGACAGCATTAATTATTATCGTTGGCACCAAGCAGACGTAACTAAAATACACATTGTATTTTGAAAGAAAAAATATAAATATAAACCATATATGTATGTATGTCATAAGGTCAAGAGTTGCACGCTAGAAGCGAATGTGCTACACATAAGTTTTTAAGAGAAGCCCTGTAGAAGGCCATCGCAGCAAACGAAACTCAATTGCAACGAAACGAAAAAACAATGAAAGTAAATAGAAGAACTACTGCTGCTTGCCACCACAGACCTATGAACAGAAACATTGTATGCCCTCAATTTATCTACAAACGAATTTCCGTGCGACATCCGCCGCTTTCACAAACTCAGAAGACACGCCACCAGCTATGAAGTGACATTGGTTTATCCATTGATAAACAAATATGCATCTTTTCAACTGCAATATAAATTATAAAATAGGAATTATGCTTAAACTACTGAAATGTGTAAACAAAGCCAAATGCCTTTCAACGTTCTTACGATAAAATGGTGATTAACTCGAAAGGCGCCTAGGGCAGACAACAACCTAGCACCATTTCTATGCATGCAACGAGCATAGGAAGTGTAGCGGTCGCGCAACTGTACAATTCCCTCTATCGCTGTTTTCCCCCAAAAAGTCGAGCACAAGCATAGAAAACTCACATTTTCAACTATTTAAAAATTTAAACTTTCAACCGCACCGCATATAAATTCCACATTAAAGACCCTGTGTAGCTAGCAGTTATGTCATTTGTTGTTGTAGGTGTTGTTGGCATTGACGTTGCACTCAAATTGAGATCACTATAAAAATAGCACTTAAGAGCATTAACATCGCCTGTAGAGCGCAGCACTTTCTTTTTTGTCTCAACCCTATTCTCTATGCTTCATTTATCGGGAGGGCATTATTCCAAGTCAATTCACTTCAACTCCCGTGCAACGCTGTACGTTGGTTTGTCCCTTAACGGGCTATACCAGTGTGACAGTTTCAAAAAAAAACAAAATTTTTTACTTCTTCGATAGTTTATCTTTCCAAAAATATGCTGTGAAATCGGCAAAGTCGTATCTTGAACAGTTTTTGGATGGCAGCGTTCTAAAGTGCGACCGCTCACAAGTACAGACATAATATGTCATATATTATGTTATATAATTGAAATTTTAAACGCGTTTTTCTCGAAACTACGTTTTTCAAAATTGCTGACATCAAAACTCAACGAGAAACTGACCGGGCGACTTCAAATTAAAACTGAGTATTGTTGTATACATTTACTATACAACGATCTTTTTGATTGATTGAAAAATGACAATTTGGCATAAAAATACTAAATTTTTTTTCAAAGATCGTAGGTCATTGTATAGGGAATATCTTTAAATTTAATAAACCTTTTGAACTTTTTTGTTTTAGCTACTTATTCGGCCGGAATCATATCAGCAGTTGGAGCACTTTTTTTTTGCCACCTCCGAAGACAACATACAACTCCGTTATTTTTAAATATTTTTGCAAAAGAAAAATCTAAAAATATAGTTAAAAATATACCTTATTATATGCAAAGAAGTACGAAACAATCGATCTAGTACTTTTTTTTAAATTCACGAAAATCGCCTAATTTTTCATGCGTTACACTGGTATAGCCTCTTAAATCATGTGGCACTGAGGCATGCAATTGTACCTATTTTATAACTTCAAAAAATTCCGAATATACACTAATAACACCGGTCAACACGATTTTTGGGTCTGACATCTACATGTTAAATTTTAGTTTCTCCTATGACAACAATAAGGAAAAAAAATTTTCCGGTTAAAGTTTGCTTTCGTAGAAATTAGGGCAATTTTTCGATTTTTTTTTTACCTTCTAAAGTATTTTTACAATTAACGCAGGCGAAGTGAGGTACCCAATTTTCATTTTGATTACTGACTTTTAGGTTAAAATAGGCTTCATAGGCTAGCTTCAAATTTGTTGATAAAGCGAATTTTTTACTTCTAACTTTAATAAATTCACCGCAAATAAAACATAATATCATCAACATCATTTTTACACTTACTTGATGCCATTTTTTAACTGAGTATTACACTAATATTGTTGTTACAGTTATAATAAACAGGTTAACATTCACTACTGTGCCTCTTACAAATAATAATACTGTTTACTTTCGGGTTAATCAAAGTGCTGCCATCTTTGATTTATGAAATAAATTAAAATATACTTCTCGATGTAGATCAGCCCAAAGCAAACTTTAAGAACAAAAGATTAATATTTAAGTGTTTTTCAATGTCTAGAATCAGAATTCAAGCATGAGAACAGAAACCCCCAAAAAAATATTTTTTTTGTTGACCGGTGTAATCAATTACTATGCTGCAATTCTTGTGCACAGAGTACGCCACCACTCGCATTCCATTCCGCTGATTCATAATCATATAAAATCAATCACACGCCGATAGTTTATTGATTGTACTCGTATGTTGGCAGTTAATGAGCAGCTCTGTCGGAGCTTCTGTTGTGCCTCAAGTAACCCCACAATTAACACAACAAAAGCGAAGTGGGTTGCAATTGCTTCGCGATAGAAAATATTAAATCTAATTATTCTTAATTATGTATAAATATGAGAATTTAACAATTGTTAGTCTACAATTAAGGTTTAACAACGGTTAATGGAATCATTCTAGTATCCTATAACCTCTATTATGTAGAGCAACTGGCGTATACGTAGGTACCGGCCTACTACCCTTGACTATTAAAGGTCTTTTTAAAGTAATTTGCAGCATTGATCAATTTTGGATAAGAACTCTTAAAACGAAACATATAGAAGTGGAACGTATAACGTTTACTGATATATAAAATCGGTTAGTTTAGGAGAATTTGAATTTATGTCCAAGTTTTTAGTGAAATTACAAGTAAATTAAAATTAGATTTTTTAAAGGATGATAAACATTATCTACTAACTGTCAATATCTAAGAACGCAGTTTTTACGCACTAATGTCTAATCAATAAATTAAGTAGACATTGTTTTAAAAGTAAATGTTCATAAATAAAATTATTACCTTAAAGATATTCAAAATATGCTCCAAAACCCGCAAAACACCGTGAATAGCTTGAATTTCGCATTTCTTTATACAATAACAAAGGATAGTAGTAATACATAATACACCAAAATTAGCCACTGACTACTTGGTTGCCTATTGGTAGCTGGTTGCCATTTAGAATGAAAAGTTTGGTCTACAGTAATAAAGCGTCTATGAAAAGCATACTTCTTTTACCAGTTTTTGTTTGTATTGTCTCGTACCCCTCTTGTCATTGCAATAAAACTCTCAGAAACATACCCTCTGTTAATCGATTTATGAAACCAGTGCGCATAAATCAAGTCAAAGTGCGACAGTGAGACATTTTATTAAGATTTCACTTTACTAAAAGAATAATTGAAAATTTGTGTCAGCGTCATCACAGACGCCTAGTCATGCATGTGAAGATGTGGATAAAGCAATGTCCAGCCGTGGCATCTTGCTTTCAACCGCCTTTATTTGACCACTAAGTCGACAATACGAGCACATTACTTGCTTGAGTGATAATAAATAAACACACACACGCATTTGTGAAATTGAAACGATTAAAATTAGGTCAGCAACTTCCTGCAAGCATGTCCAAAGCATAAATAAATAAAAAAGGAGTAAAGAAACAACTGCCTATAGAAAAAAGCTTAAGTAAGTCAGTTGATTGCAGCACACGCAGCTGTCACGCAAATGCCCGGCCAACCAAACTTATTACGAAACATGGAGGGCATCTTTATAAGACAAAAGAAATTGCCAAGGCACATAACCTACAAACACACAAAGGATGCGCGCTTTGTGCACATGCTTCAGCGCGACAGCGCAATGTAACGGAACAGGTTATTTAAAAAGAAAAAACTTCGAGAGACACGATCTGCACTTGCGTATGCTCCAATTTGTTTGCTCAAGAACGTGTTCTGATTTTCGGGTAGCTCAATTTTTCTGTGCTCGTCATGCACTTTTGGATATTCCTTTTTTATGCTTCATTACTGTTGCACCGCGAAAGTGATTCCAACAGCTGTTCAAAACACAGTTGCTATCGTGGCAGCGCGGCACGTTTGCTGTCCATCTGACCATGCGCTGTGACTGCCCTTTTATTGCTGCTGCCGGTCACATGATGAATTGCTGTTCAATGCTCCTACAGCCAAGACGAATGCGCTCTCCTTATCATTGTCTGTTTCTCAGCAATTTCTTTGCAGTGACTTCGCATTCGTCGCTGCTGTTTCAGGAATCCTTTTAGTTAACTCTTATGCCTGCGCATGCCTTGGGTAGCACGCAGAAAGCCTTTTCAAAGTGGGCCCAATGCTCGTTTATCTTACGCGGTCGTCTGTGGCACATCGGTAGACACTTGAGGGCAAAGACGTTTTGTTAAACGGTAGGCTTGCCAGCAGTTTAAGTGTTTTGATTTGATAATTACGTGTATTATCATAGCGCATGCGTGACCACCACGCTGTTGAGATGGCGAGGGTCGTCGGTTTATTGGCAGTGTAAGTAGATCGCGGAATTTCTGCCTGCCATTTTCTCTTGCAAAGCCGCGCGGATAATGGTATGTTCGTCTGGGTACCGCGGTTTGTTTACAATCGCACGTGTGTGTGTACATTGAACACCGTTTTCTGCGCGTATGTACATATATCTGAGTATGTATGTATGCATATCTGTGGCAAATAAAACCGTTGATTTGTTTACCTCGTGCGCTTTTGTTTACCCATTTGCGATGGCTGCACCGGCTTTGATTTGTTTATGGTTGTCAGCTTTATTTGCATATCCCGGTTTAAATGGCGATTGGGCGGTGCTAATTGTGCTATTACGCCAATTCCTTTACTTCCCATGGGAAAATGCCGACAGCTGATTGGATCGAAGTTGTTTTTGTTATTTTATTTTCTTCATTTTTTGGTAGAATTGAGTCATTCGAAGAACGTTCTTGGTATGCAACGCATATCTGTCACCAATTTGGGTCAATCAACCGCTGTTAATCAATAATTTATAAGCAAGTGGATCGATGAACACATAAAAGTGCGTGAGTAATATAAAACATAAATAAATAAAATAAGTTTTCCATACGATAAAAAGAGGCCGGTGCACTGCAACACTGCAGTTCATCAGTTGCCTGTATTTCGCCCATTTAATACCATTGATTGGTAGCAATCGTTTATTTTATGTTTCTTTTTTGATTGTTTCTTCTTTTATGCTCCGCACTTCGCCGCTCCATAATCCCTTCAGTTGACCCTTGTCATTAACAACGATCTCTTTTATCGTTTTAGATACTTTTATTTCTCTTTCGAACGCGTTGTTGCCCCACAAATGCCGTTTACGACTTTTTAAGTGGCACACAACATGTTTATTAAAGTCGCCGATCTAAACAGTGGGCTCGGCTACAAGCATGGAAAAAATTCTACATACATGCATACGTGTGCATGTGTGCAACTTTTATGTATCAACAACATTTAATGCACCAAATTCCATAACTACAAGATGGGTCACATATTTTGTTATGTTTTAAGCATTCTTATGTTTTTGCTCTTAAATATTTTATTGATTTTGTTCGCGGCTCATCTTGTTTATCGATTATAATTTCAAATTGTTCTTGTTATTTTTGGTTTTGTTGTGTCATTCAGATTTTCATCGACCTTTTGATTATCACCAGCTTTTGTTCCCATGCATTTAATTTGCTTTTTATATTAGCTTTTAAATTGTTGTTTGCCTCGAAGCAAAAGCTAATAAAATTAAAGCGTTAAATTGTTGTTGCTGATCAAAGAATTG
Source organism: Bactrocera dorsalis (assembly GCF_023373825.1). NCBI lineage: Eukaryota > Metazoa > Arthropoda > Insecta > Diptera > Tephritidae > Bactrocera > Bactrocera dorsalis. The sequence continues at coordinate 48,884,121 of NC_064304.1, read as the reverse complement.
TAACATGTGCATATGCATTGTTAACATGCTTTTGGTAAGGTAAAATAGTCGAATTTTGTTTCGATTGTGTAATAAAAACAAGAAAACAAGTTTACCTCGGCTGCACCAAAGCTATAATGCCCTTATCGCCTGTAAAGATATTTTATCAAATAAAAAAGTTTTCCATACAAGAACTTGAGTGTGTTCGATCAGTTTGTGTGACAGTCATGTGCTCTAGTTGTCCGATATAAACAATTTGTTCGGAGATGGAAGCGCTGCCTTGGACAATAATACATATGTTTGTGCCGAATTTCGAGGAGAACCCTTGTCGAATTGAAAAGTTTTCTATGCTAATACGCTATAGCGGTCCAATATTGGCAGTTCCGACAAATGAGCAGTATCATTGAAAACGTGAAGTGTGCAAAATTTCATCTATATCTCCAAAACTGTGGCACCAGGATCGTGTAGAACAGACGAACTTGCTAATTCGGCTCAGCTCAATATGGTGATCATTGCAGAAAAAGGAAATGTAAATAAAACGCAAAATATTTTATTATTTATCAATATTTATTTGTCCAATCCTCGAAACACTTTCCACAGGCACATTTTGGGATCGTCTTCAGCTCCTTCGCCGAATTTTCTTTTATCTTTTCGATTGAAAACGGGTTCCATACCGATGATTGTTAACTTGTTTGAATGTCAAACTACCTACTCATCTATGTCTGAGAGTGGGTGTCGCACAATCAAGCATGTCCAATGAAACCTGTTTACGGTATTATTTTTCAAATATTATCGGGATGAGTCGGAAAAGAACTCGCGAGAGATGTCGAGCTCTCTCGCCATCTCTTTAACACTTGCCTGATGATTTTCAAGGACCATATCCTTCCCTTTTGTAATGTTTTTATCAGTTGAAAAGGTCTAAGGTCATCCAGAACGAAGCATGTCTTCAGAGATCTCTCGACCGTCTTTGAAGGCTTTATACCACTCGTAGCTTGTGTTTTGGATAAAACTGAACCTCCGTAAGCCTTTTCCAACATTCGCAGCGATTCGGTTAGAAATACAAATTTTGAAAAAATTCTTTGTTCGATATTTTGATGCATTGTAAGTATCGCAAAGCGCCACTGAGGTGTACCGACTTAAGCAGCTCATATGTGAACTATGTGCTAGCAGAAAACACAGAGAATTTACTTAAAGCCGTGGTCAAAGGAAAAAAGCAGCTGCAACATATAAAATTATGTCTGTACCTTTGCGACCTTTTGCAGCAATGTTAGATCGAGATCCTTTGAGCAAAAGCTGAAGCCTGGCCTATATGAGCACATGTGTGTAGATCCTCTGGCCGTTATGCCAATTGTATTTACATTGCAAGCAATTAAAGGAAAAGAAGGAAATAAAAAGGCGACACAACTTCTATAGCCGACAGGAAAACAAAAAATATTTGTAAAGAAGAACCGAACGGAAATTAATTTCAATATTTAATGACAACCATCGCCGAAATGCAAGTGATTGAAGAAAGCTGAATGCTTGCCATATATATATAAATTGTAAGTTACACTTGACACGTGGTACATTCCACCACTGAATGAATTACCATTTGAGTCGCATCTGAAGCAGAGTGCATAAGACAACGATAGCGTGATATCTCCACGAATCAATGGTATCAACTGCACATTGGCAATTTCGTAGGTATTCACGTCTCCTCACTGGTGTATTGCATTGTGTTACAGACACTTCTGATTTTTATCATGTCTTCACGATACAATGGCAATTGCGTATGTTGTCCAAATATGGTGTTGCAGCAATGAGGAATAATGGCAGCGAATTCAACTGAGTCGCAAAATTGCTGCAGCCAGGTCAATATAGAAACAATGGCGATCGCTCCACACAGCTCTACTATAATCACACATATTAAATGAAAAAAAATTGAAATCATTTTTACTATTGAGAAGGTCTTTAGTGTAAGATATAGTAAAGATAATTTCTTTTATTTTGCATTACATTGAAGGATTTATTTAGCATAATAAGAATGATTCCCTTAAGGTCAAATATGCGCCGTTTTAGTCTATAACATGTTTCTATTTGCCATTCTCAAAGAAACCCTCGTTGAAACAAAACCGAGACCGTCGATTTTCACAAGCTTCAAGCGGAATTTCTCACGGGTAGAATCATTCGCCATAAGGTAGAACAGGTAGCAAGCAGTTGGTTCAAGGATCCGGACTATAAGGTGGACACATCAGAAGCTACTGATGTTCCTTGCTCGGCCTTGTCCTGAAGGAACATTCATCTTCTATTGTCTGCTTTCGAGCGATTGTTTCCTTCAGAAGTTCCAATAGTTAGCATAGATTCCAATTAAGAGTTTGGCCGTAGTACAGTAGCTTATGCTAGATGATTCCTGCTAGTCTCACCAAACTTACATCAAAAACTTTTTGACCGTCAATCGTGATTCTATCCTGGACCTTATTATGTGTGACTCACTTTTCATTGTAAGTAACCATCCGCTTCAGAAATGGATTAATTTTGTTGCAATTCGAAGATGGAAATTTCGTCCATTAAGTTTCTTGCCTTGACTCATGTGTCACCTGAGCATCGGGCTCCTTCTTGTGTCCAGCCTGGAACCACTTAAATCCAAATTGGGTTTTGCCGTCGGCCGTGAAGTCGGCAGTGGTTTGAAGATGTTCGGATTCGAAGATTTCCATTTTTTTATATGTTGTCAACAATTGGTTTTCCAGAGTGTGGTGCATCTTTAACATCAAAATTACTATCAATGAAACCAAAATTACTATTAGTCGGCTATTTCACTGTCCGATTGATTTGCTTTTATCATTTTATCGAAAAAAACTTTAAAATGTAGTATATATTCTGCTGTCAATCTTTGACGGGTGTTTTAAGAATACCAAATCATGCCATCAGTGAACTGTCTGGAAAGTTTTTTATTACAAAATCTCAGAAAAAATATAATACTATTTAAGATAATAATTAAATTATACATATATGATAAGAAATTTTTCTAAAATGTATTTGGAACTTTTCCTTTTGAGCAACTTTTGATTACCTTGAACCCCAAAAGTATTAAGTAGGAACACCAAATGTGAACTCACAAAAAGCGCTGCTCGGCGCTCAATACAAAATGGTTAAAATGAGATTTTGCGAAAACGACTTTCAATTTACATAACTACATCGAAAACAACAATTTTTCGATAGCAGCACCGTGCCCTTCAACAAGTTCAGTCTTTCTAAAAGTAGCGGAAGATCACTACACAACGTCACTTACAACTGCACATCGCTACTGCCAGCAATTCAACAAGTCATGTGCAGTTCTTGGTGTCACGCTTTGCAAGACATGCAAGCACATACATTGACTGTGTCGTAAGGCATTATTCAAGTAGACGGTGTCGAAGATTTTTGCATTATTAACTACTAGTAATCGGCCTTCAAGCTATCTGGGCTTAGCAAAGGGACGTCAGCAGACATAATTCGCTTCAATTTACTAGTTTTCTTTTCGTTGTGTATTCTTGTTTGTTTATTATATGTATGTATGTATGTTCTTTTTTCATTCGCAGACCACCATTCCATTGCAATCGTTTAACCTTGATTGTGCACGTCTCGATAATGGCATAAACGCTGACAACAACACTCCTTGCACTCCGGCTAAGCCGAGTATTGCCTATATGCGAACTTTATCGGCACCAACAGAATACCACCAACAACAACCAGCGGTCCACAATGGCGGCGCCGGCAATCGCAACAGTTTAGCAACATTTAATGCCACAACTGAACAACACCATCAGCATTATCATAACTTGACAAATTTACAATGCGGCAACGATGCGAAGGCAACAAGTGCGCCAACAGAAACAAACCCGTCAATAACAGCGACGATATTAAAAATTGAAGAGACAACACCAGCAGCTGCGACTGCATTGGCGACGACAAATGGTCACCGTCGGCCAGCAATGGCAATGACAACATTAAACGGCTGTGACGCCGCCGCCGCCCAAGAAAACGATGAGGAATCACTTAAAAGTAGGCGACAGCGTCAATTGGAAAACGATATGGAAACAATGCTCGGCAACAACATCGCTACAACACATTGGACGCAAAGGGAAAGCTCGAGTCAGAGCCAAAGTCACCATCCGCTAGCGCAGCAGCTGTGCAATGGTGATAAAGGCGGTAACAGTGGTTTTAACAGTAGCGGTAGCTTGGCGGCAATGCTGGCAATACCAAAACGGGAGCGCATTAATCATGCGACAATGACAACACCAACATCGGCAATAGCTACGGCAAAGCTAGGCAACACTGTGCTCTTACCGTCTACATTATTAACCTCATCAGCATCAAAGAGTAATGGCGGTGGCACCACGTCCTCTTTGTTGTTAAACGGCGGCGATGTGACCAAAAAAGGATCCACTTCAACGATCTGGACGTCTGAGGAGTCAATATTGCGAAGTGTTGGCGCCGTCGATGAAGACAATAAGTAAGTAGCAAATAAGACAATTATTGAGACTTAATAGCCGAAGGATAGGTTTTAGAAAATGCGGAAGCACTGTTAGGTTCCATCTGAAATTGGAACAGAAATGTTTGACAAACTTGAACGATCACTTAAATTACAAATAAAAATCTATCAGTACTATTATTGTAATTTTTACTTTTTGTGCTTCCAGCTCCACTTCATCCTCGGCATGCGAAGAGGCCTCTGGCGTGCTCAGCTCCGGGAAATCGGGCATATCACTCGACTCCTCCGGCTTAGATAATGACAATAATGAAAGTGGTATTGGCACGGCGACGCCTCCGAAAGAAATCTGCTACTGGAAGACACAACAAAACGACAACGAATCGATTAGTAGCTTGGATGCGCTACGAAAAATGAAATTCCAGAAAAGTGGTTCAGTAGTTTCTTCCGATGATCCAGATCTCTTAGAAGTACTCAGCCTATGCGATGAACCCCATGGTGATGAAGATATTACCATCAATGGCGGCGATGAGTCACACGATGACATTGACGATCAACAGCATAAAACACCAACAGCTACCACAGCAGCGGACAAGCTAAAACACAAGGTTCAACATTTGCAACAGCTGCAACATCACCGCCATCGTCAACATCAACGCACACGACAAGATGACAACGAAAACATAGAGAGTAATAATACGCTAGAAACGGCTCAAGCCATAGATGATGGCGGTATGGGATTATCCGATGTAACGTATGAATATGATGAGGGCCACGATGATTTTGAAATTGGTCCATATTGCAACTGCGAATGTAACGATGGCGATGCGAGCAGTGCCAGTGGCAGTGGCGGTGGTGGCAGTCGCAATGGATCCACATCAGCTAACGAAACGGCTAGCGGCAACAGCGTAGTATTACGTCGCAAACTCAGCGCTGGGACTACACCAATTATGATGCCTTATGGCGGTAGAGGTGGTGGTGGTGGCCGAGCACAGAAATGTCGCAGCCACTCATTGGATACCTCTTCTCTACCAGCGGTCTACTATCAATACTCACCACTGCAACATCAGCATCCGCAGCAGCATCATCCATTGACGCGTAAGATACATCAACATTTGCATGGACGTGGCAGAGAACGTGGTCAGCTGTCGCTGGCTCTGCGTCAGGAACCGTTTCAGTCTTTGCTATCGCCGACACTCTTTGCAGAATTGCCCTCGCCGAGTAGCGCTTCACTGCACAGCGGACATGAAAGTCTGGGCATACAAGAGCTGACCACCAAGTCGAACTCCGCTCCATTGCTGCTGAAGAAAGAGAAGACGCGACGTGATGATTTTTCCGGGCAGAAGTTGGTGAGTTGGAAATACTAAGTGAAATTAATTAAACACAGTAAAAACAGCACAGTTTACTATCTTAACCAATGTTTTCTCTATTTTTAGACGCTGCGCTACTCACGATCGCAAAGTGATCGCTACTTAGCAGGTGAGTCGAATATATGCCGGACAATAACTTTATTAAGCAATTATTACTATAAACATTTTTAGTAGATATCCAAAAGTATAGTATTTATTGCATAGATGTTTAATAACATACATATAAATATTTGTTCATAATTTTGTTTTCTGTAATGAGGCGCTTGGTGTTGTCTATAGCAAACGATTTAAATTAATCATATCCGATTTACCGAAGCAACATGGACTGTTGGTTATCATTTAGAGCGAGCTTTATATAAGAGCGTTTTTCTTTTTGCTCACTTGTCACTTTCAGTTAATAAAGCTTTGCTTTCCTTGCTCACAAACACTTAAGTAACACTTCCGTCAACAACCCAGACCAATTCATCAACACTTGATGTCTTTTGTGCCCTCCAACAATGCAACAATATCTACAATATTTTCCACATTCTCACACGCCCGCTTTATCGAATCGTATTGTATGTTCTCTTCTGCATCTACCCACACTACAATGCCTTAGCTCCAAACTATGTATATAAAGGCTGCCCTGTTCGTTTGTCAACGGTTTGCAAATATTTACCCAATATTCTAACATAAGCAAGTGTGATTCCTTAAAATGAATTGAGGATGTTAGAGGATACAGGCATTCATAGGGCAACTACAGAGATATTAATTTGTGTCCGAATAATATTTCAGTTATTGCATATATCTACACTCAAGAGAAATATATAAATTAGGAATTAGTTGAATAAATTTCTGAGAATATCAACAGTAAACTATGTCACATAATTCAGCAGAAAATAAAATGCGGCCATTTTCCATTAATCTCTGTTTTAATATTTTTTATGCGTAGTACATAGAATAACGAGGTCAACAATAAGTATTCGTCATAATGAAATTTAGGTAACACCCAGTAATTTTTATAGCCTGACCAAAATATATATATAACAAAGACCAAAGACAAAGCTGTTTTGAATTAATCATGTCCAGCTGTCTGTATATTTTGGAACTATTTCCTCAATTGATTTAACCCTGAAACTTTGCACACATCTCCAAGAAGCTGCTCTTTTGTCGGCAAGGTCGGTATCGAACCACTACAACATATATACAAAGCTGAGCGGTCAAAATCAAGTTCTTGTACGGAAAACTTGTTTATTTGTGAAGGATGTTACAGCTTCGGTGCAACCTATGTTCTTAGGTACAAAATAGTTACGTACAAGGTTTAAAAGTTTTGGGTTTCCTTGGGTAAAAACAGCCTTTTTTCAAGAATTTTTTTCTCATATAAAAAAATGTATGAAATGTATCTCTGAAACTATTACTCGGATCAACTTGAGAAATTAGAATAATATTCTAGAGGTGTTGTAGAATTTTATAAGACAATTCAAATTTCGTTTTTTGGAAACCCCTATACTCATGTAATCCCTTAAGTTAAATAAATGTAAAGGCATTATTCGAAATGATCATCCAATTCTGACCACAAACTATATTCCACCTCCTTTCACTGAAGTGAAGAGGAGTAATATCTTTACAGGAGACTCTCCACCTACAAACCGCTTGCATCTGTTGAGCCTAATTTGATTCAAGCGCGTTGTTAACTATGACTAGTTGACCGATGGTAGGCTTTTATGTAGAGATCACCTTGAATAAGTCTTTGCTATTTATTTTTGCTACAAAAGAGTGCAATGGAGCATAAGTTGAGGTTTTACCTCGAAACTTTGTGCAGAAAATAAATTTTGACGGCCACAAAGTATAAGGAGCACTTTATTGTGGTTCCTTAGACGGGATATTAATGTATATAAAGTGAAGAAAAGTTCGATACTTGCTCATAAATACAACCAGTATAATTTAGCTTAAAACCAAGATTAACTTATCGAATCATTCTATCATATAAGGCTGAAATTAAAATATATCTGTATATCAACTTTCGCTTCTGCGTATTAAACTCGCAATAAAGTTGCATGAAAAGCACAAAAAAGTGTTTTATACATACACATACAGAATCCTTAATATTTTATTTATCCTTCACATTATTTTGTGTTTCTACCCGCTGTAAGTGTTTTATTAAATTCCTGCGCATCCATCAAGCTCACAAACTAATCGAATCTAATAATCGCTTATACGCCGTGTCACCTCAATTGACACAAACTTGTGCTAGGTCAACATTACACATTTCACTCACATTAATTGGTTAACGTGTAAGCTGTCTCTGACGTCATCCATTACAATTATGATAGGAAAGGAATTTGCAAGAATAATGTGGAAATTAAAAGCCATCAAACTAAATCAATAAGTCCTGCTTGGAGCGAAAATAAATAGAAAAAAGTTGTTAATTAACGCTAAAATAATGCATATTATACCCACATATACACAGAGCTGATACTAACTCTACACACACCACCTCTGATAATTCGTCTGAATATCATTGAATTCACCATTTCATCATCACAGTGACGTCATTAGTGCGAACGCGACTACTATAATCATCCTTGCCATCATTAGCACGCGCACACACGCCCAACCATCCGCCGCAACACCGGCGTGCGAATTTATAGACAATATATACATATGTATGTATGTATTTACATATATATATTCACACTATCGTATCCTTTTACACACTAACGGTTTTTTGTTCGCACATCGTTTAAGCGTTTTGCTCGCAGCAGAAGCTTCATTGCCACATAGTTTTTGTTGGTGTTGCTTTTTTCTCTTTGTGGCTTTATGCTGCTGTTGCTTTTGTTTCAGCTGCATATTTCATATTTTTGCCCATAACGTAACGAATGCGCGCGCGAACCAGCTATCGTGTATCGATGGTGATTACAATGACAATGATGAGTTCGCTCGGCTGCTCGGCAAGGCAACGTCGGCGTTCGGCTGCTCAGCCTCGCTCTACTCTTCATTGTTTACATTCACCTACACTGCTAACAACAACAACACAGCGCAATCAGATAGTCGATGATGAAACACGGCGCACAACTTGTGGCATATGGCAGAAGGCAATCGCCAAGTGCCCAGTCTGCCAGCTAGACACTCAGTCTAACGATGCGTTAGCCATACGATTAACCATGCCAGCACACGACTACTGACTACCGATTTCAAAGTCAAAGCGCCGCCGCACCAGCCCCAAATGACTGTGTCTATGATACCCGCTAACGCCTCCTTTCGCTTGAGTATGTGTGTGTGTGGTATTGGTAGTGGCATGTCAGCACACTGTTGCGCCACATTTGCACACCATTTCGCCAAGTTGCTCGCATATTCATTAGTGCTTTTACAGGCTCCGTTGATTATAGACGCGTCGAAGCGGCGGCAGCAAGTTCAATTTGCGGAGCGTCGAGCATTCAGAGCGTTTGCGAAGCAATGTTTTGGTAACAATTTGTGGCCAGCGGCAAACAAATTAAATGTGAAAATTTTTAATGTGCCAGTTAAACGGTGAAATTGTCAATAAATAAATACATAATAATAAAAAGTTGTTTGCTTAATGTTCACTGTAAGTGGCCAAAGGTCGGTCAATCCACTAGAGCTGGAGATTAAACGCAGTGGATTTATTGCGCGCCAAAATCGTGAACGATCTTATACACGTGTATGTGTGTGTGTCGACACTGAATAAAAAATCAATCACTAAACAATTTCGGTTTTTTGTTCACCTCACGAAGTTCTATCCATTCGCAACGTAGTGAAAACAAAACGCTATAAAATCTTAATAGCGAAAACAAAAGCAACTAAAAACCAAAGAAAGGCTTCTTTGCTAACTCGCAATATTATTCGGCAGCACCATTAACGGCACACAACCGCCCGTGTCACCGCCGCCGTCGCCGCCACCAACGGCGGCCAACGCGCAGCCCATCAAAATGCAGCGTCGCATGTCGATAACGATACGCGAGTACAAATTCTTTCGCAGCTTTTCACAAAAATTCGAAAACTGGCCCAAACGCAAGGCGGAGGCATTATGGCGCAAAATGCGCGAACGCAAAATCGCAGGTGGGTCCCATTGTTATTGCTCCGCAAGCATTCTTACTCAGCGTTGTAGGCGTATATGTGTGCGAGCACGTGTCACTGCACTGAACCAGACGCGAAAACCGTTAGAAATTCTATTGAAAACAAGACGGTCCATAAATTTTCAAAATCTCAATGACAAAGTACCAGCTGTTGAGTCTAACACTCGATAGCTTTGCTGCTGGTATTTTCCACGATTTTCTCTTAATTTATATACATAGTTCCTCATAGCGTTGAAAAGTGCTGGAAATTTCGAATATCTTTCCGAGAATTTGTAGTGTTTATCTAAGTAAAATTCGCGAATTTTATGATAATTGCTGATTTGCTATTCTTCTCTGTGGTCTGTTCAATATTGATCGTCACTCGCACGAAACAGCGCGTTCGGTGACTACACAAGCGCTGAGTTATGGCTTACTATTTATTTATTTCATAAATTGTAACAGATTATTTTTGAGTGCTGGAAAATTCATAACACAACAATCAGAAAATATATCAAAAATCGGTTTGGTTAGGGTTTCGTAAAGAGTAAGAAAACGAGGTCTAAATATTTAAGCTTCACGTCTAATATTAAGAGATTGGAATTCTAAAGTCGGATTTTAGTTATTGAGGTCGCAATATGATGATACAAAACTGATTTCCAAAGTTTCTCATAGAATTCATCAACTATTTAAAGCAAAAAACTCATTTAAAAGTTTTGATTTCTTTCGTTTTTCTTTTCTTACATACAAGTACATTATTATTTAAATACAAATGCAGACTTGATAGACAATGTAGTTCAGAGTGCAATTGACGAAAAAAAGCAGGACATTAGAAATTAAAATGCGCTCTCAACTCCTTAATAGTACAACATACCTAAAAGAAAAGTAATTTCGCTAACACTCCACCTACCCACTTGTATCCAGCACTTACTGTACTGTAGGAAAATTAAAACAAAATATTTTTTTAAGCGCTGCGCAAATTAGAATTAAATTATTAATATTATGCTAAGGCGCTGAAAGCCAATTGCCGCCTGCCGCCTGCCGCCTTACATTTCTCACACCTTCGAGGCAATCAGCAAGCACGCGAAAAGTGGAAAGACGCAATGCGAATATTCCCTTCAAGCTAATTTTATGTGCGTATCTACATGTATGGAATATTTATTTTAAAATCAACGCAAGCATATATAAATATAATAAAATTTCTACTCAATGCATATTCAAAAATTATTTTAAATAATTATAGACATATAAGGCTTGAATTTATGTATACAAGTGGTGAGAAATTGCAAGTTCGATGATGAATTAACGAATTCCAAGGGACTGGTTATTTACTTCGCTATATAGGATTCGTTAAAGAGAGTTTCGACTGTAATTATTATTTGTTTTTGGTTCACAACTTTGTCTGCTTACATCAATTAGTTGCCGAGAGAGCACTCATTAAGCTCGCATGCTATAAATTTATACACATGTCTGCAACAATTATTGTCCACTTCTATAATTATCAGAACATACTTTACATCTGCTTACACTCACACATCCATGCACGAATATATTCCAAAACAGTTCACCTAATGCAGCACTGTGTCAAGTGTAAACACATGTCGGGCTAAAAACGCACACACCCACACAAAAGCAAATGGGAATTCAGACAGGCCAGTGTTGCACAAATAAAGTTCAGTGTTCGTAGTTAATATAAGCGTGCCCGGTAGAAAATATATTCGTAAAAAATTTTACTGAATTTCAATAATAACAGCGATCCTTAAAGTTCGGATTTTCATTAATTTATTTTCTGATTACTTTTTAAAAATGTTCGAAAAATATTTTGTTAAATTAAATGATCTCTACCTAGCACACGGCTAAGATGAGTCTCATCTAGTGGTTCCACAATTTGTAGCAGAACAGACACGCATACTTTTTGTAAAGTTTTCCATATAGAGGCATTAATATGCATATTCTATCTATTATTGAAATTATTACGAATTTCCTAAAGTCTTAACTTATTCACTCATACAAATTTGATATCTTCTTGATAAAGTTTGGTATTAATATTTTGGTCGCAGTTGGTTTCTGCAGTACCTAAAAAGAAACGTAGACCTTCTTGGGTTTGCAATTTCTCTTCGCTCGTTTGAGCTCTAAATTTATCCATAGCAAAAATTTTGTCATAAAAAACAACAAATTATTCTGTTAAATTATAACGTTCCAATTTCATAACCACTTGTTATCTCTATTTGGCAAATTTGTGTTCTATCCGCAACTCTCCAATGTTAGCCACATTTAAAACAGTATTTCAATTATTTTAAACGATATGTTAATTTATGGCAATAATAAATAATAAATTAATAATTAAAGGAATAAACATGCACGCCAAGTATTTACTACCGTTAATAAATATTTTCAAAATTGCTTATGAAGATCAACTGAATACATTATAAATCATAATTAGTAATATAATTTCACTAAATGACCAATTTTGTATCAGTTGGAAAATCCATTATACAATAATTATTTATTATTTATTTTTTCCAATATTTAAAACAAATCCGCTTTTTATTTAAAATATTTAAAGTTTGCTCAATTCAATTGGCTTTAACCAAATAACTGCAAAAATGATTTAGTTGTGGCAAAATTGATAGCGAGATAGCAGCTCTCGTCTATCTCTCGTCACTCTGTCCAAATTCGATTATATTAACTCGCTAGTTTCAATTTGCGCTGCAGGCATGCCCATTAATGTCATCTAGAAATGAGTGCGTGTATGTGTCTATAAACACATTTTGCTCGTCCTTGGCAACGAAGTATTCCGCACTTTCGGTTTCAGAGTATTTTATCGCCCTTTTACTGTTTAATTTTATATCCGCTTAGTGCATGCGTTTTTTTTTTTGCATGCTTACACATGCGCACATTTCTATACACCCAAACATGTATTCGTGCATACATTTAGTCATCGCATGCCCACTTGTGGCTCCACTTGTTGCTTTACTGAGTAACGATGGACGTTTTGCGGCATGAACGTTGCTGCACCCTTTTCACAAACACTACGAAGAACACACTCAGGGGCGAATTACATTGCCATACCAACAAACTGGCATTTATAAATTCATAAAGAACAAAATGAAAATATTTAGCGTTGTCCTTTTTTATTTACATGTATATGAGTACACGCATCTGCATACAATTTTAAATTTCAAAAATAGCAGCATTAACTAAATTCACTTGACTTATCTACTTTGTTGCATTTGCTACCTTTTTGCCAGTTGCAAACAAGTGTGTCCCTTTTGCGTCATTGAGCAAACGTTATAAATATTTCAAGTACAGCTCAACATTTTTATTGTATTTTTTTAACTGAACTACTTCTATTTAGTTATTTTTAGAGATTATTTGTGGCCAGTGGGGAATTTTGAGCAAATTAGATTACATTTTCAGTTACACTAATAATAGCTTACCCTTTACTTTAAAATGTGCTTAAATGTAGGCAATTAAAATGCTGCCAACTGTAAATTGCACACTAAAAATAATTCACTACCCATTTAATTTTCACGAAATATCCAACAACCGGTGATACTTTCTGTTATGATTTTGTTTACCGGCAGCAGCTCCTCCCTATATATGTTATTATATGTATTCCATATCGTTCTTTAACCTTACGGTGTCGAAATTGAGATGACCAATGGCGAAATAAAAGTAAAAAAATGTCGAAATCGGAGCATAACTCCTCAAGCCCCCAGATACAGAACATGTTGCCCCGAAGCTACACTACCCTTCACAAATACCAAAGACTCCTTACAAGGACTTGATTCCAATCGGTTAGTATGAATGCAAAATTTCCTTAGCCAATAACCCTTATCAAGTTTTGTGAAGATTTTAGTTCTTATGGTAGCTATATGTTATAGTTATCCGATATTGGCGGTTAGGATAAATAAGCAGCTTCCTGGAGAGAAAAGAAAGCGTGCAAAATTTCAGATCGATATCTCAGAAACTGAAGGACTAATTCAAAGATATATATATATCTTATATGTAATAATATATCCGTTTCTCTATTAATTAATTTATGAGCGCATAAAAGCAATGACAACAAAATGGTCCAAAATCTTTAGATAGTTGGGATATTGTGCCACTTTTCGTTCGATTGCGCAGCTTTCGTACATCGTGTGGCTGGCTGACGTACATTCTAGAATGCGTCTTCAAATTAATTGCGATAATCAAATGGCATTAATCAGCTGGTTGATTTGTATTGCCACGCCATGTTTTCTGCGGCCTTACCTCAGTGTCCGGTGCACTGTCTGGCTGGATGTTTACCGATAAATGCATGAGATTTATGCTTGTAAAGACATTGTCAGAAGGTGAACGAGCGTGCGAAAATGCTTTTAAATAGTTTCAACGAAATGCGTGATGCTTTGCAAATATATACAAGCATACATACATAAGTATGTTAGACAGTGAGCTAAGAAAACAAAACATTGTAGTTCTATATAAATGTAGTCGAAATCTTTCAAATGCAGCAACAAATTGTCACCGCATGCCACCCGCCTTCATGCGAGTTATGCATTCATTTGTTCGTGGATATGTATACTTGTACGTATATGTGTGTATGTATTTATACAATATTATGCGAATTTTAAGTTCAAAGTCTGCGGAAATTCAATTTTTCTCAAATATTTCAAATAATTTCAGCAGAATTATAATTATATTGTACAAATGTATTGTTGACAGAATAGATTAAATTGAGATATTTCGTATAGCAAAAATATACGAAGTTTCCGGGAGTTCGTTTAAAAATATGAAAATTACAAAAATAATTACATATTGTTCAGAGAAAAATAAGTATATTTTATTCATGATTTCTTCGAATGAGTTTAAATATTTCACAATATTTTTATACTCTTGCAACGACCTGCCACAGAGCATAATACTTAGTTTTGTTCACCAAAGGGTTGTATGTATCACCTAAAACTAATCGAGATAGATATAGATTTATACTTACTTGTAAGTATATATAAATGATCAGGATGACGAGAAAATTTGAAATTCGGTTGACCGTCTGTCTGTCCGTCCGTCCGGCCGCCCTTGCAAGCTGCAACTTGGGCAAATATTGAGATATCTCCATGAAACTTGGTATATGGGTTCCTTAGTACAAAACAAAAATTCGAGTTCGCAGAGTGGCGTAATCGGTCCACTGCCACGCCCACAAATCGCCATCAACCGAAAAAAATATAACGTGAATAAATTTTGCATGAATAATTTAGTGTATGCGACCTTATGTGTAAAATGTAAATGTAAAATTGTTCAAATCCAGTAACTAGGCCCCTAGGTACCGAATATTTGGACCCCAGTACCTGTAGTTGACTTTTGGATGTAAATATCGGTCAATGTTTAAGATATATAATTGAAATTCAGGGATAATCGTTCCCTTATAATGGTATGTCTGTATGTCAAAAATGGGTTGAATCCAATCAATACTTTTCTTAGCCCCCATGTACCTAATATTACGATATTCGAACTTCCGGGTGACTTTGTACCGCAAATATCGGCCAATAAGTGAGTTACCTGAATGCAAATAAGCTAGCGTGTTTTACTCATAACAGTGTATCTTAGTGTCTAAAATACTCGTAGATAAATGTGAGCGAAAACTTGACTTATATCCCTGACAGACGACAGCGCTAATATGCATTAGCGGGCTTAATTTACATTTATTTGCGCATTTGACCCATATTAATGCAAGTTTGTAATGCACAAGAATTTCGTGCATTTGGTTGAATTTGCCAAATTTGAGTAGGCAACACTGCTCAAAAATGGCCGATTTTTGCTATTTTTTGACAGATGTCGCACTGTTGCTATCCATTTTTCCAATATTCTTAACCTTTTTGCACACTTTTGCCTCCTTTGCGTTTATAGCATCAGTGGTAAGCAGTTTTATATTGCTAATTAAATTATGTGCAAGTATATTAACAAAAACAAATTTGAATATTTTTAGTTGGCAGAAAACAAACAACGCACAGTTTGCTATCCATTTTTCCAATATTATTAATTTTTTCGCATTACAATCAATTATTGCTTTTAATTACACTCTATTATCTTTGAACGTAGGTAATAATAAACGAATTTTTTCGTTAAATTTATATTGATTTTCCAAAAATACCAAAATTTATATTAATAATTTACCTTATTCATTTTTATTTCACTTTTTTTTTGTAATAAATAAACAAATTTCACTATCAGCTGTCTGTCTCGTAAATGCACAAGTCTGCCGTCTGTCACCATAAAATTTCAATGTGCATTAACGTTGCTTAAGGCGCATTAATTTTGCTCGTCTGTCAGGGCTATTACCCCCATATAACTAATATCAGGATTTTCGAACATCCGGTTGACTTTGCTATATATGATTAGTTTTTTTTAGTAAGTGACATATTAGTAGCATGTCGAAACCACTCCAACTTCCATATACTTCCTTACTTTTTTTATAATTTAAATAACAACGCTTATAAGCTCATAACGTACTACAAAAATGTGAGGATTACTATAAAAAATCTTTAAACATGTCAGAGTCATTCCATTTTAAATCAATGTTAAATACTGTTCTGCGCCATAACAATCACATCCTCGACATCCAATCAGTTGCAAGCTTTGCGCACGGGCAGTTTTCACGTGATATATTCGATAAATATACGATATGGGAATGCAGGTAACAGGAAACAAGTGGCCCACCGTTCTTCCGGCGACTCAGTTTTCAATGTCTACACATTGCAATATTAATTAAAAGATTTCCTTATATAACAGGCAAAGAGTTTGTCTCCTTCATTTGTGAAGGCAACCAACAAATACAGTACTAACTAAATGACCCACCAGCTCATGTGCAATATCCCGCACATCCTCAAGTGTAACAATAAGAGCGAACACAAAAGCAAACGGCGTACTGTTGCTGTCGATAGCAGAAATTCCATTACTGCATTACAAGGAAGCAACTCGACGACACGCGCTTCCAACACCCTTCCGGCTGCCTCACTTAAAAATCAATGCGATTATAAAACACTTTAATCCGCAGAAACTCAATTAAACATAACACAGCATTTACTGTAAAGCTAAATGACCAAAGTAATAACATTTACATACATAGTGACCTGATGGAATTTTGTGGGATGTATTTGAAAATCAATTAGGCGCAGGTAAATCAATTAAAGTATTTATCTCCCAAAGTTCGTAATAAAGTCACTTTATGCCCTCATTACTTTCGCAACATAATCAAATATTGTTTAGTTTGAATATATGCTATACGAGAATATTCGAGAATGAGAGCAGCAGTGCGTTAAGTATACGCCATGGTGTGTCACTATCGTAGGCGTATAGTATGTAGGCAGCTCATAGATACATGCAGTTGCGTTTCACGCTGAACTACATTTCCAATTAATGTTTATCCTTTAGGAGAGTGTCCACCCACCAACAGGTGGACGATCGACCTTGGATGCTCAGTGCAAAGGCACATCGCTTGTGGGCTGTGTGTTTGGTTAGTAGCCCTCTGTATTAATACACGTTGTAAACGCTTTTATCACCACACCTGAACGAAAAAGTTCAACAATTTTTAATGTCAACTTATTACAGAGAGTTCAGGAAACTTTAAATATAGTATTGTAATTATATAAACTATTTTGGCTTCAGAGTATGAATCAAAAAGTTATTTAAAGGATATCCATAAAATAAGTTTGTCTAAAAATTGAAATAGTAATTTAATTTTTAAAATACCACTTCAATATTACAAAATAATTGTTCGAATGAGTAATTAATATTATTAATATTTGAGTACAAAGCATCGCAATTCAAATACGTTGCATAATCACCACGCTTATGCAAAGGTCAGATTGTTGTGAATTCATTCTTTGCTTTGGTGATCTTGCGCTCACTTACTAGTATTGCACTTATAAGAGAGATTTCCCTCTCCAAGCTTAGGTTTTACCAACGGTTCCGTTATAATTATGCGCACAACTTTGTTTCAATGCAATTATTTAGCTTTTAATTCGCTTTACAAAGTTAAAACACAACAACAAAAAATTCATCCTAGAAACGCTTATACTTAGAGTTAGTTAGGCGTTAAATTAAACACACACACACACGTATACATATATGTACATAGCCAACCTAAACTCTTAGGGTTCCTCCTTCTAGCGGATTGTATGGGAAATTAGCTGTAGCTGGCATCACCACTCTTGTGATTGCTTTTATTTGCGGAAAGGTGAACATAAAGTATATATGTAGATGTATATATACAGACAAGTGAATGAGCAATTACGGGCGGTTACACACACCCTTATATAAAAATCGCCTATAAATACTCGTCTTTAACTGTACCCTTTTTCCAATAATAAACTCTTAGCGACAGGCGCAAGTGTATTTATTTGCCGTTGTTGTGCCAACAGCCCATGCACCCACTTTATCCACTAATTAAAAATAAAAATCCAATAAGTCACACGTTGACTTGAAGTACGCTAAACGTGGCAAGCTGAATTATGAAAGTATGTGTAGATACTTCTGGAATGAGAGTATCAGAAGACAGAACAGAACTGAGTGGTGACGTTGACGCAGGTAGTTGCGTTAATGGCAATAATATTTAGGTACATATATGTACATTAGGGTGTCCATGGAAATTTCAGTTTTTGACCTACAAAAATTATCCAAAGTAGAAAAATCAAGTCTAAATCATTTTTCTGTCCCAAGATAGTAGATATAGAATAGTAAAATATAAAGCATTATGCACAACGAATACAAAATGTAACACTCTTCAAAAAAAGATTTTATGCAAGATTTTTTCAAACTGAATTGAAAATCAGAAAACCACATCGTTAGCATTTAAAGCCAAAAGTTTGATAGATAGAAACACAAAACTAACCACACTTAACAGTGTTTTCAAAACACTTAAGACCACTGACGAAACCCCCTATATGGCGCATACTCTTCCTCCCATTATAGCTGAGGCATGCTTTAGAGACATACAGACATATCTACAAATATTCATTTAGTTCGGTAAGTTCACTCATAGACTACTGAAGGCGTTTAATTAAAAATGTATGTTGCCTTTGAATGTCATTGAAAAGTTTCTATTTAGGTACATATTTGAGTTAACAATAAGCTGTGGTTAGGAAATGAAAATAATGTTTAGCAGAACTGTTCAGGAAAACCTAACTTTGGTGCAACAAGTGTCTGTCAATGTCAAATCCTCCACACACACATACAGTATTACAATGAATGGCAACAAGTAAAGTTAGACGTCTATACACACGTATACACTGGTGGACACATAAATAGAGACAAAATAAAGTTGAATAAAGTACGCGTTTCAGTTCAATGTTTTTAGCACTAAATTTTTGCCTAGTGACCCACTATAAATTGCAACGATATATTATAACTGTGCACCAAAAAGTAGCACGTGTTTGAGTGACAAATTTAGACACTTTTACAAGATATTCAAATTCAAATAATAAAAGTCGTATTAAATTTGCAACGGAGCATATCGGAAAACCCTTAGATTTTTGGAAACAAATACTGTGGAGCGATGAATCCAAGTTTAGTTTGTTTGGTTCAGATTGGAAACAATTTGTTCGACGCCCGCTAAACAAGGAATTTCACCATTGATATACTTTAAAAACGATTAAGCATGGTGGAGGCAGTATTATGGTTTGGGCTGCATTTTCGTGGTACGGTGTAGGTCCTATTCGATGGATAACTCAAAGAATGGACCAATATTTATATAAAGATATATTATCGAGTACAATGAAGCCATTTGCAGAGGAACACATGCCTGAACCATACATTCATATGCAGAATAACGACCCCAAGCACACTGCTAGGAGTGTTAAAACTTGGCTTTCGTCCGAAAACATTACGGTTTTGGATTGGCCTGCCCAGAGTCCAGACTTAAATCCAATCGAAAACCTCTGGGCAGATGTCAAAAGAGTCTTGGGGAAAAAATCAAGTAAAAATGCTGACTATTTATTTCAAAATGTCAAGGAAATACGGCAGAGCATATCAACTGAGCGATGTCATATCAACTGAGGTCGGTAGTCTGCCTAGAAGATGTAAAGCTGTACTTGAATCAAAAGGGAAGGAGTTAGTATACCGTCCCAGGATTTCGGGAATAAAATGGGTATGGTCGGATAGAGGAGATTCTCCAGATCAAGAATATATATAGTTATAGCCGCAGGAAGCTTATAGTTTTCGGGGTATTCGCAGTTAAAGTTGAAAATTACCACTATTTGAAGTACGTATTTTCTCAATATAAAATTTGCTTTTCACTTTATATCCACTTTTAATTCAATATTTAACTTATTGTTAAAATTTATTTACCCAACAATAACGAAATAGCTACAAACGGTCAAATATGAGGAGATGTTAGAGAGGTTGTTATACCCTCTATGATATTGCTACTTCTTGGCGCATGGCTCTTTTTTGCGTAGGCGGCCTTCGGCCACGCTTAAAAAAAAATAACCCTGGTCGGTCGGGTGCATCAAATTTTTTTCGCGTAGAAATAATAAATAATCAGAATTCAAAAATAAGTTAAATGTATTGTAAAAACTATTTTTGCACTATATTATATAAAATAAATGTGTACAAACGAATTAGTGAAGTGCTAGTGGATATAAAAGTGCAAAACAAATTTTATATCGAGAAAATA